>NW_009921800.1:0-624 GCF_000696875.1 Nestor notabilis
GCTGTGTTTTATTTTGCTCTGTAATAGGCTTATTACTCCTGATCACGCTGTGACTATTTGAATGAAGGAGATTTCAGGAGATGAAAGCGTAAGGGAGGTTTTAGGATCTCAGCGCCTGGCCCCACAAGGACGGGTGCCCTTGGAACCAGGGGATCCCCGTGACCAGGACCCCTCTGCCGGCAGCACCCTGCCCCAGGCCCCCTCCTCGCCTCACTGCAAGCCCCTTCCAGCCCCTCGCTCCTGAGGTTACAAACCTCCTAATTTCCAGCCTCAATTTATTCATGGCCGGTTTATACCCATTTGTTTATGTGCCAACGCTGTTCTTCAGCTTAAATAGCTCTTTTCCTTCCATAATATCTACCCCCCCGCCCCATATTTCAGCGGGTGCAATCATATCTCTTTTCAAGCTGTTCAGGAAAGAAAAATCTGAATTATTTAACCCTTGGGACACTGGCTGGTCTTGCAGGATGTAGCGAGGCCAGAGACAAACAGGCTTTGTTCCCGTGCTGGGTTGGCTGCCCTTGTTTGGGAGTTTTGGGGGATGCCCCTGCTACCCAGAGGGGAAGCTGAGGCACTGGCTGGCCAGCTGGGGCACCAGGACCCGGGGTGGGGGCTCACAACCCC
>NW_009921800.1:738-1864 GCF_000696875.1 Nestor notabilis
AGGCTTTTTACTCTACTCAGTGAATACCTAAGAGCTGAAAGGTTTGGAAGGCCCTGGCATGGGGATGTCACCCTGCCTGGCATGGTGTGGGGGCACACGGGCAGGGTTTGGGTGCCGCCGCAGCGCGGGGAGGAGGGCGGGTAGCGGAGCCGCTTCACCAGCTCCAGTGTTTTATTCCAGGCAATTTCACTCCAATGGATTCCCGCTCTTGTCATGCAAAGGGGCCGGCACGTGACGGCACTGGGAAAGTTGTCAATTAAACGTGACCCAAGATGGAGCCAACAGCGTGGGGCTCGGCGCGTGGTGGGTGCCGGTGCCAGAACCAGGGTGACAGAGGGTGGGAGAGTGGTGCAGCCTGGCATCGGTGGGAGCCGTGGCTGTGCCAAGCAGGATGTGCTGGTGAGGCTGCGCCTTGTCCCAGGGGGGTTTCCACCACCGGAGCCCCTGCGATGGGGGTCAGCAGTGGGGCCGTGAGCCTGCACGTGTCCCCTGCCCTGCTGGCAGAGCCAGCCCGGCTGTCAGGCAGCGCTAACAGTAATGAATGCCCCTAATGAAGCACCCAATTAGCCAGGATCCCGGTCTTAATGGTAGCTGACAGAGCTGAAAGCTGCGAGTAGGCAGTTGTCAAGTGTAACATCCCGCCGGGTGAGGCTGGGAGGCGGCTCCATCCGTCTCTGTCAGGGAGAAACGAAGCTCCCATGTTAACCCCTTTGGCAGTGGGCAAGCTCTGTGTCCATCGGCAGGGCTCTGGTGGCTGTGGTGGACTGTGGCATCAGCCCCAGCAGTGGCATCATTCCTGGTGATGGCATCATCCCTATCCCGTGGCGTCAGCCCCAGTGATGGCAACATCCCCATCCCCTGGCGTCATTCCTGGTGATGGCATCATCCCTGCCCCATGATGTGTACAGCTGTGGTGAGCCCAGGCAGAGTAACAGGAACGTGGAATTTGCTTAAAGCTGAGCTGCTCAGTTGGCTTGAAAATGTTGTGAATTGGCATTTGTTAGTGTGCCAAAGTGGGGTCTCTCCTCTTGCTTACTGCAAGTCCCAATGGACCAAAGGGCTGGTATCCCCGTGTCTTTGGGACTCAAGGCCTCAGATGAGGTGGGGACAAAGCTCGCCCCAAGGC
>NW_009921800.1:1875-3268 GCF_000696875.1 Nestor notabilis
CTGGTCTGAGATGGGTGGGACCATGCCCAGTGCTGCCAGGCTGGAGCAGGACACGGAGGGCCCCGCTCCAGTTTGGAAGCTGCCCGTTGAAAGGCGCATTCTCTCTTCTGCGGCAGATGAATGAGAGATGCGCCTGGTTCAGACAGCTCAGATCCACTCGCTCTCAGGGTGCTGTGCGCTGGATCTGGGCTGTCAGTGTGGTCACGGTGTGATGGAAAGCTGAAGCCCAGCCGGGACGAGGTGGTGGCAGCTCGTCCTGCACTGAGCAGAGGTCGGTGGTGGTTCCATATGGCCAGTGCCTGGGATAGGATGGAACAAGCACAGACCAGGTCCATGAGGCACTATCTTTGCACCGGGCGCTCTGCCCAGCCATGGAGTGCCCCATGCCCAGCACAGTAGCACAGACCCCCATCCCCATGTCCCCCCATACCCACATCACCATCCTGAGGGCATCCCTGGGGCTCCTCCAGTGAACCCTGTGCTGCTTGCCTCCTCCTGTGCTGGGCTTTGCCTGCTGTGCCAGGACAGCAGTGCCCGGTGCCACCAGCACGGCCCCACATCCATCCCCCAAACCTGCCTCACATCCATCCATCCAAGTGTGCTCCACATCCATCCCCCAAAAACGTGCCCCACATCCATCCCCAAAAAACTTGTTCTTAGCTTTAAAACCTGACTTTATGCCTTGTGCCACTGATCACAGCTCACCAGCTCTAATGCAGCATCTGCCAGTCCAGTGAAGGCCCTTGGGGTCAGGTAATGGGTTTTTTCCCCTCCAAAAAGAATAATAATTATTATTCCCCTGCTAAGCACGGGCCCTCCTGTTACAGTCGCCTTTGCTTGGGCTTTAATAATGATCATTAAAATAAGTAATCTTTTTTTCAATAAAAGACAGAAAAAGGTGTTTTGTTTGGGGTTTTTTTTGTATTGTTTTGTGTGCGTTTGAAAATTGTTTCCCAGTAAATTCTGGCCCTTTGTATTAATTTTACATTTTAAAATGTTACCTTGCCAGGGGCAGGGTTGGCACAACTGACTCGGGGAAGGAGAGAGAAGGAGAGAGAGAAAAACCCTTCTCCTTAATTAGCGCATTTCCCTGTGTGCTCAGAGTGCTTATGAAGCAGGTAATGAGCTGGATGGGGCTGGACGCTGCCGCTCACTAGTGCTCCCCACCCTTGCTGTCTCCCCCTTCCCTTTTTGGGGTGCTGGGTGCCTTTTGGGTCACCCTTCACCACCACTGTGCTTGGCCGCTCCAGGATGTAGGATGTGTGCTTGAGGCATCAGTGTGATGAGTTTGAGCCAGGCTTAGCCCTGCTCCCGCCTGCCCGAGACTCAAGTGGGCACAGGGAGTCCCCCAGGACGCTGATTTGGGGTGACCAGAGGAGCCGGGGCCACTGTC
>NW_009921801.1:0-2096 GCF_000696875.1 Nestor notabilis
AACAGGAGCAGTCAGACGGCTGCTGTGTCACCAGTAATGAATGTTTTCTGTGTGTCCGACGAGCCATTTCAGAGGTGCTTGTGTGAAACCACAGCTCAGCACTGGCTAAAAGGAAGCTCTTCTGGGAGGGGGTGTCTCTGTAGCCTGATGCGCCTGAGCTTTGCTTGCAAGCAATAAGCAGGAAGCAGTGACCGTAATCTAATATGAAAATGGCTCTCTTCCAGGTCAGAGCGGCGCAGGAAACAACTGGGCAAAGGGCCATTATACGGAAGGTGCTGAATTAGTTGATTCTGTGTTAGATGTTGTAAGGAAGGAGGCAGAAAGCTGTGATTGCCTCCAGGGCTTTCAGCTTACTCACTCTCTCGGTGGTGGTACGGGCTCAGGTAGGGGTACCGGCCTCATCAGCAAAATCCGTGAAGAGTACCCAGACCGAATTATGAATACTTTCAGTGTCGTTCCATCCCCTAAAGTGTCAGATACTGTAGTAGAGCCCTACAATGCCACACTCTCGGTTCACCAGCTTGTGGAGAACACAGATGAAACATACTGTATTGATAACGAAGCTCTCTACGACATATGCTTCAGAACACTGAAGTTAACTACTCCAACCTACGGTGATCTGAACCATTTGGTGTCGGCCACCATGAGCGGTGTTACCACCTGCCTGCGGTTCCCAGGCCAGCTCAATGCTGACCTGCGGAAGCTGGCAGTCAACATGGTTCCTTTCCCCCGTTTGCACTTCTTCATGCCTGGTTTTGCCCCGCTCACCAGCCGCGGGAGCCAACAGTACCGGGCTCTGACCGTGCCAGAGCTAACGCAGCAGATGTTCGATGCAAAGAACATGATGGCTGCGTGTGACCCGCGGCACGGCCGCTACCTGACCGTGGCTGCTGTGTTTAGAGGCCGTATGTCCATGAAAGAGGTGGATGAGCAAATGTTAAACGTTCAGAACAAAAATAGCAGCTATTTTGTGGAGTGGATCCCTAATAACGTTAAAACAGCCGTCTGTGACATTCCACCTCGTGGCCTGAAAATGTCTGCCACCTTCATTGGGAACAGCACAGCCATCCAGGAGCTGTTCAAACGCATTTCCGAGCAGTTCACGGCCATGTTCCGCCGAAAGGCGTTCCTGCACTGGTACACAGGCGAGGGCATGGACGAGATGGAATTCACAGAGGCTGAGAGCAACATGAATGACCTGGTGTCTGAGTATCAGCAGTACCAGGATGCTACAGCTGAGGAGGAGGGGGAGTTTGAGGAGGAGGCTGAGGAAGAGGCAGAGTAACAGCTAGGCAGATGAACACCTGTAAATTTTGTTTAAAGCTGTATGAACTCTCTCATCAAACCTTCTCTGTCTGTGTTGTGTTCCTCTTTATGTCTCAAAAGTCACTTCAACTGCTGTACAGGCACCATTAAAGCATTTTTCACAGTGCACAAGCTTGTCTCTGTTGTTCCTTTTGGTAGGCTTTTCGGGTGCTGTTTCCGTAAGTCAGCGCATAGGTGTTCCGGAGCTCTGGAAAAGAGAAGCAAAGGATTTGGGGCGAGCCCTGCCTGAGGCAACCAGGCTTCTCCTGCCTCCCAGCCTGGCGTGGGGGTCACTGGATGTGGTGAACTGGTGTTCTTTTACAATCCGAGTGTGCTGGTGGTGGGGATAACGCCTCCTGAGAGGATGGAATTCAGCTCCGAGCTGCATCTAAATTTAGGTACCTGGCGTGTGGACTCCTGTTACAGGCTCAGCAGGAGCTGAGCAGCGCTGACCATAGGAGATACAGGTTCTCCTGTCTGCCTGACACCTTCCCAAGGCAGGCAGGGTTCCAGCAGCAGGTGAGCCAGGCTGATGGGTTCAGTGGTGCAAAGCAGGCAGGTATCCATGGCCTGTCCCAGCCGTGCTGGGGACAGCAGTGACACACCTCACTGCTGAGGAGAAACAGCTCCTGTGTCTCCAGCCACGTTTTAAAATCATATGTGGAGGGTTTAAACCTCACTGGGTGTTACTGCAGCCTCTGCTGCTGAGAGGGGCTGGACACCCCTGTATTAACACCACATTTCTACTGTGGTAGCCGTAGTGTTAGCAGGAGTGACCGGGGTGGGGGAGG
>NW_009921801.1:2119-7180 GCF_000696875.1 Nestor notabilis
TGAAGAAACCCTGTTCACCGGTCTTAAATTCTAAATTATTTTGTGTGATGTTTGTGTGGCTTGAAAATAAGTTTCTCCTTCCAGTGTTTGAGTTCAAATGGCACCGACTGGAAACAGCCCCTCTGCAGGAATGGGTGCTGGGTTCAAACCTACCTGGGAGGAAGCTGCTGTGGGTGAAAAGATGTCAACAGGTTGTTAAAGCATGAAGTACTGATTTTAGGGTGGGGGTTTCCTCTGGGTTTACCTTGCAGGGCCCTCCCCAAGCAACCCTGTGTGGAGGGAACAGCCCGGGCTGTGCTGTGAGACACCCCAGAGCTGCCACGCTCAGGATGTGTGTTTCGCCACTCTTTGCATTCATTTCTACCACATTTTGTGCTTCTACGGTTTTCCTCCTCTGCACTGCATTAAGTACAAGCTATGAGGTTGGTTCTTTCTCACTTGTCTCCATGATTTCCCAGCCCACATTACTGAGCTCTGGGCAAAGACAGCAAAATTAGTTGCTGATTTGTTGACATTTTTGCCTGATACCTTAATGCTTTCAGGTGCATGGGCAGAGCTTCCCCTTCACACACAAAATGACTTCAGCCCTCTCTAAGTAACACCACTAACAAGGATCAGGCAGACAGTGTGGGGTAACCACCGCCTGTCTCTATGGCTAATGCCATTTCACTGCTATTTTGTGCGTTCTCACCCCATTTGTATCATCTGCATCTTTTTATCAGACTTTAAGGACATGGGCCTGCATGAGCGAGTCCAGAGGAGGCCCCGGAGCTGCTGCGAGGGCTGGAGCAGCTCTGCTCTGGAGCCAGGCTGAGAGAGCTGGGCTGGGGCAGCTGGAGAAGAGAAGGCTCCTGAAGGGGACACCTTAGAGCAGCTCCAGTGCCTAAAGGGGCTCCAGGAAACCTGGAGAGGGGCTTTGGACAAGGGATGTAGGGACAGGACAAGGGCAATGGTTTTAACCTGCCAGAGGGGAGATTGAGATGAGCTCTGAGGCAGAAGCTCTTCCCTGGGAGGGTGCTGAGGCGCTGGCACAGGGTGCCCAGAGAAGCTGTGGCTGCCCCATCCCTGGCAGTGTTGAACACAGTTGGACACAGGGGCTTGGAGCAACCTGCTCTAGTGGAAGGTGTCCCTGCCCGGGGCAGGGGTTGGAACCGGAGGAGCTTTAAGGTCCCTTCAACACAAACCAAGCTGGGACTCCATGAATCACTTCCCTGTGAAGACGCTTTAACGCACCCCAGTGACGGGCAGGGTGTTACTGAGCCTCTGCTGCTTTAGCTGGCGGTTGGTGGCTGGAAAGCAGAGGAACATTCTGCACAAGCCCAGGCTGGCAGCCAGGCTGACGGGCTCTCCTGCAGGAAGGTGATGGCACCACTCCAGCACCTCGACGCAGACTGGGAAATAACCTACTACCCATGTGGAACAGTCGAGTAATCGTTCACTTCTACAGCACTACAGCTAATAACAGCGCTACTTAATGACAGCAATTAGTATCAGTGACTTTCCTTTCACTCAGCTGATAACCTTACCTGGTACAAAGCCCATGTAGGAAGGTATCAGTCCAGCACTGGTGTAAATTCTATTGGCAGGCCAGTAATTTTGGGGATATCTCTTGCCAAAGCTACAACATGGGTTCCTCAGCATAAACTGGGGGGAAAAAACCAACGCCAGAGTACAGTTAATTTTAAAACACACTGGTTTTACCAAGTCATGTGCTTTGACTCTGCATTAAACGTTTAAGCCATGTAAAGCAATTCTCTCTCCAGTTCAGTTTTCTTCTCATTAAGAGCTACACTGCATTCACCTCATCACCTCTGGGCATCACCCGCAAGTCCCAAATGCCTTGTGCTCCTACATCTGATGTACTGGGAGCCAGCAAGTGTCTGCTGGGATTGGGCACAAGCTTTATCTGCTCCTGTGCTGTGACTCTGCACGTCTAGGGGTTGGTTTGACCCCTTCACCTGGTTTTGTTTCTGCATGAGTCCCGCTGGTGGTGATTAGCCAGTAATTCCCTGGCTAGGAGGAACAGGAAGGCTTAGGGAGCGTTAACTGCAGGGAGAGTGTAAATCATCCCCTGGAAGCGTCTGACCCTCCAAGGTCAGACCCAGACGAGGGGCTGGAGGGTGGTTGTTGCTGCTCTCAGTAGTCAGATGTCACTAAAGCTGTGCTGCCCTCCTGGGTGGAGAGGGGACAGGGCTGATGGACCCACGCAACCTGTGGGGCCACTGACCCATCCTGTGGTGGTGATGGAGCGGCTGCTGCATCCCTCAAGCACCGCACTGAAGCGTGAGGGCTGCACTATTTTGCCTGATGCAGGCAGGAAGCAATGATCCATAGCACATCCCAGTATGTAACCTAGGGCAACAGAGATTTAGGGCAGCAGATTAATGGCATGAAGCCATCTTAGATAGAAATGTGGTGTGATCTGGGGGTTTTTTTAGTGTACTCGTATTATTCCTTCAGTGCTTGATGTGCCGCAGCTCAACTCTGCAAGCCTGGATTCTGCTGAATCCTGCAACAGAAACACCTCCCTTGCTGATTTACTACATGCAAAATGTTACTTAAGGAATCGGGGCAGAAAGGCTTTGCAAACAGCACGTTTAGTTTTGATAATGCCATGGTTTGGGGTTGTTTTTCCTTGCTGCTTCATTTCAGTTCCTATTAATGGCAGAAGCATTAGGAAGCCAGCACAGGAAAATACATTTCAGCCTGAGAAGCAAGAGGCTGCCATGAGCAGCCAGCCCTGCTGCTTTCCCTGCTGAGTCATTTCTTCCCAGCTCAGTTTCTCTGAGCTGGGGATCCTCAGTCTTGGAATTTTTTCCTACATCAGGCCCGTATGCTCTGGGATGAAGGCACTGCAGCGAATCTCAGTGACCAGAAAGGGCTGGGAATGGTGTAACCCATGTCACTGAGCTGATCAGCCCACACTGGTGCTGGACCAGGGATGCTGCTGCATCTCACTGCATCCAGGTAGCAGAAAGAAATGTGTACCTTTGAATGCAAACTGTTAACTGCTGGGGGAGGGATCTCGTTTTCCCATGTAGGAGGCAGATCTGACAGCAAGGGGACAAATAGTTTTTCAGAAGGGATATTTCTGCATCCTTCCCAAAAGGAGAAGATCTAGATCCCTTTAAGACCAATTATGTTAGGAAAGGAAAAACCCTTACAACCAATTAAAAGGGAGGAATATCCACCTGAGCAGCCCAGGAAGCCATCCAGCACTGCCATCCCAATAGAGAAGATGGGTTGCACAAGGGAAGCACAGATAGTTGCATCCTGTGTTTCTGCACTCAGAGCCACATTTTTAATAGCCACCCTTGAACCCAACCCTCACTAGATTTGCTTAATCCTTTTATGAACTCATTTATCCTCCTTTAATGTCCCAAGGAAACAAGTTACAGACTTTAATTGCTGATGAGTTTTTCACCATGTTACCTAATAGTGTTTTATTTTACTTGTAACTTATAACCCCAGTCCTAACCCTACTGCTGTAAGTGAAACCACTTTGGGTGCTGCAGCTGAACCAATTACATGATTGAAATAAGATCTGTGTGCATAATGTACCTGGTGTTGGTCAAATTCCTTCATTGCTTCCTTCACACTCCGGATGTAGTTCACACCATGAAACCAGGTGAGGCGGGGGATGAATCCAGCGTACCCTGTGGATGAAGACAAGAGAGAACATTGTCTGCTTGGGAACATTCATATCCGATAAAGATCAACCAGCCTGGAAGTGGAAGAGGCTGGGAAAAATCTAAAACCTCAGCAGGGTATAGGAAGGAAAAACGCACCCATTTGAAGTGTAACATTAACCTGTGAATGGCATCTGCCTTTTCCAGTTCTTCCCAGCTTTACACTAAGAGCTACCCAAAGATTTCTGGAATGACCAGAAATGTATCTAAGGTTTCCCCATGGGGAAGGCTGGTGAAACAGTTTCTTCCAAGGGGGACTCCTGCTGCATGTCACCTCCCTCCCTTTTACCTGTAATGACTTTCTGCTGGATCACATTTGGTATATCTGTTTTCGGCAACCAAGTGTCTTCCTCCTCGGCCCCTTCCGTTCTCACAGGCTGCTCGGTCAGTGGTGGCAGTATCACCCGTCCACGCTTTACATGTTCAAAACAAAAGCAGAAATAAACCAAACTTCTTCCTGCGGCTCCATTGCTTAAATCACCAACAGAACCTGTGAATGGCAACTGCCATTTCCAGTTCTTCCCAGCTTGACACTGAGAGCTGCCCAAAGAATTTCTGGTGAAGTCACATTACATGTGCTCTCTGTACACAGAGGTTCCGCAGGGAGAACAAGGGGAGCTTTGGACACTGAGTTCCTCTGTATATCTGCTTCTCAGAGCAAGGAGCAGGAAGGCCCCTTCCTGGGATTTGTATCCAAGCCAGCTTTTGATGTGATACAGCAAATCCTTACTTTCTGCCTTTGGGGGCTGGCTGCCTGGAACAGGATGGAAGAAGTGAGGGGCTCAAGCACATTGGTCCCAAGTGATACCCGCTCTGCCATGTGAAACATCACCAGCTCCAGAGGCAAACCCCAGCGCTTGTGTTTAAACAAGGGATAACAGTGCTGGGGAATTCAGGCGGGAGCAGGGAAGGGGTCAGAAACCCAGCACGTAACCAAAGGGGACAGGAGCACTCTCTTTTCAGGACGAGGAGGAAGAAGAGGAGGAGGGTGTCAGGGCTACCAGCTCACCCAAAGGAAACGCAAGCCTGGCACAGTGCAACCTGAGACCTGATGACTGGGACTTGAAGCTAAAACTCCACCAAAGAAGAAGTTAAGGCTTTTTAATTAGGAAGAGTAATTAATGAGTACAGCAATTTCCTGGATATGTAGTGGATTTGCTACTGCTAGAAACATTTCTATATTTGATATTTCTCTACATGTCACTCTAGTCTTCATACCCTTGTCATCCACACCCATATCATAGAATCCCAGCCTGGTTTGGGTTGAAGGGAGCTTGAAGCCTATCCAGCTCCAACGCCCTGCCATGGGCTGGACCTTCCACTAGAGCAGGTCGCTCCAAGCCCCTGGGTCCAACCCGGCCTTGAACACCGC
>NW_009921801.1:7201-8778 GCF_000696875.1 Nestor notabilis
CTCACAGTAAAGAACTTCTTCCTTAGATCTAACCTGAACTTCCCCTGTTTTAAGTTTTAAGCCATCCCCATTGCCCTGTCACTACAGCCCCTGATGAAGAGTATATCGAAGTCCCTTTTCACACCCCTGGACCAAGGAGATCCCTTCCATGCCCACCAGTCCCAATCCCCATCCCCCCACAGCAGCATCCCTTACCCCACCCCACTTACTGGTGCGCTTCCTGCCCAGGCGCCACCAGGTCCACACCTTCTTGTCAGCCACCCTGGTCCTCCCGAGACAGGAGAGCATGGAACACTGCAGGGGTGTTCCCGAACCACCTGTGTCCTCGGCACGTACTCGCCGGGGTGGTCCCGGGGCTCAGGGTCCATCTGCATCATGGTCAGCTCTTCCTCTGTCAGCTCTGGCCTCAGCCGGGGCAGTCTGGGCTGGAGGACTGGGTCAGGAAAGCTCGTTGTAGCCCCAGCTCTCTCATAGGGAAAGTACCCTGTGGAATGGACACTCAGGTAAGGGAGAGGAGTGGCTGAACAAGGGATTCCCATCACCCTGGGCCTCAGCCCTCCCATGGCCCCTGTAGTGAAGGAAAGGAGCCTGGACGTCAACAGAGGCTGTGAACATATCCCTTGAGTGCCATCAGCCATCCAGTTAACCATCCTGCACAGGAAAACTGCATAAAAAGACGCTCAATAACTTAGAATTTAATCTAAGTGACACCTAAATTATAAAATACCATCAACTGAGTTATGAAGAATGGGGGGAAAATCCCAAATATCATTTTTTCCACGTGGCTGTGTCAGCGCACCCCAAACACAGACCCCACGGATCCAACACTGCCATGAACTCTCTGATCCCCACCATGGAAAATACCCCGAAGGATGCCAGGCAAGGTTGCAGTGAAGGTTTAAGGAACCCCTCACTGACAGCAGGAGCTGGGGATGAAGTTACCAGCAGCACCCATCACCTCCCAGTGAGCACCAAACATCAGCTCCCAGCTCTGATGTTGGCAGATGACATAAAGGTTGGTGAGGAGAGGGTGGAATGAGGACAGGATAATGAGGGAGAGCGAGTGGGTCAACTGGTTTGTTAGGTCCATCCAAACAACAGTTTATTCCAAGGAAATGCGAATATAAATGTCCAGGAATGAAGCCCGTAAACGCCATCTGTGTGGTGGAGACCTGGCTCCTGGGAAACAGGGCCAGGATGGACAGAAAGGCTGGAGGATTCCAAGAAGCTACATGGCACAAATTCCCAGTGAGGAATGGGAAAGCATCGCTTTGGTGTGGCCATCCCCAGGGAAATGGAGACCCAGATCCTGCTGGGAATGTTACCATCAGCCTGGAGAAGACTCGGTCCCACTGAACAAGGCGTCCACATGGCATGACCATGGCACGTGTCTCCAAGGGAGAGCTCATGGGGTGGCTGCTACTGCAGCCTCCTTTGGGTCTGCTCCACAGGGACCAGGCTCTTTGCCCAGAAGGGCTGGGACTTGGTAGGAAATTCCTGCAAATTCCCAGTGTTGGGAATCTAGAGGAGCATGTCTCAGTGTCTGATGGAGGAAATGGGGCCTGTGAGCAGGGACA
>NW_009921801.1:8809-65371 GCF_000696875.1 Nestor notabilis
GAAAGTGCATCCAAGCCCATGTGCGGAGCTGAGGTAGGAGCAGCAGGAAGCAGAACAAATCACAAGCTGTAAGAGCTCTGAGGGGAACAAGCTCTGCACCAGGCGGGTCAGCCGGGAAAGGGTGGGAAGCAGCAGAGCTGACAGTCCCCAGAGGGATGGATTTAGCCTGTGGAATGTTCTGGGCTGACTGGGGTAGTTCATTGTCTTCAGAGGAGCTGGTGCGGGTGGTGGTTTGGGTTTGTGCTGCAGTGTTGCTCACACAGGGATGGTTCAGTCACTGCTGAGCAGCACTTAGACAGAGCCAGGACCATCGCCACTCCTCACCCCCCAGTGAGCCGGCTGAGGGGGCACAAGGAATTGGGGGAACACAACCAGGACAGTGACCCCGACTGACCCAAGGGATATCCCAGACCAGCTAACACTGTGCACAGCAATGAAACCGTGGGGACGTTGGAGGGGGCTGCTGCTTGGGGGCTGCCACCACACAGTGACAGTGAGCAACTGTTTCCATTGGCTCCGCTTGTCTTGCCTGGGGTTTGTTTCTATCTTTTTGGTATTTTCCTTTTCGTTATGATTTATGATGATTTTTCTATTCCAGTTATTAAACTGGTTTATCTCAACCCATGAGTTTTCTCACTTTTATCCTTCTGATTGTGCCCTGTGCTGCTGCAGGGTGTAAGTGAGTGGCTGTTGGGGTTTAGTTGCTGGCTGGGGTTAAACCACAACAGGAATATAGAAGAATTTCATGATATCCCAAACCATCACCTGTCTTCATCTAACAGGAGATAACCTGGGAGCTTAAATTTCTCCTCCCTACTCCATCAAATGCCAATATGAGAAGCCCCGTGCTCAGCACCGACGCTGCTACACCAGACCTGTGACTGCTCCATGGAAAACATCCCATTTCACGCCGGGAGCCTTCCAAGGGCACGCTGCTCATGCTTGGGCCCGTGCTCAGTGAAGCAGAGCCCATCCAGTGGCGGGACCGGGTTGTGCTCACCTGGGCGCCCGGGGAGGTGAGCCTGGACCCCATGCTCCGTCCCACTGAAGTCCTCAATGAACTTCTGCCTCCTCAGCGGCGCCAGCAGAGTGCGGGGGCTCCGGGCAATGGTGGGGTCGGTCAGCAGGCGGTTCGTGGTCCTGCCAAAGGTCTCTCCGAACTGGAAGTTGTACTGAGGGATGAAGCCCTCATAGCTGGGGAGGAAACCGAAACAGAGCATCACTGAGGTGGCGCTGGAAGGTGCCCAATGGTTGGGTATCTGCTTTAGAGCTTCTATGCACTGGGGAGGGCACAGCCGGGAGCACACACGGGTTGGAGTACGCGAGCCCAGGGAGGTGATTGTACAGGGATGTGCCTGGAGCAGGAACGAGAACTGGAGCAGCAGCATGAGGGGAGCATGGAGCAGAGGAAGCCAGGCCGGTGAGTGTGTGTTTGCACACGTGTGTTTTTACATGTCAGCATGAAAACTGGCTGATGGATTTACAGGCGTGTGTAGGCACAGGCTCAGTCCTTCGGTTCATGGGGGAATACAGAGAGTGTTAAAAGCAGCACCTGCAGATGGGAAAACTTCATAGACTCCCAGCCTGGTTTGTATTGGAAAGGACCTTAAAGCTCCTCCAGATCCAACCCCTGCCACGGGCAGGGACACCTTCCACTAGAGCAGGTTGCTCCAAGCCCCTGTGTCCAACCTGTCTGTGAAGGCAGATGCACAGTGTGGGCTGCAGTCGCTGTGACGTTCCTCCCCAGTTAAAATACTGTTTCCAGTTAAACACGCCTCTGTTATAGATGTTGCTCTCCCTCTCTCTGTGTTATTGGGAATTCCCAGTGTCCCTTGTTCAACACTGACACTCAAATCTGACAAACTCCTGCAGGACACGCTGCTCCTCTGCTCCCCAGCACTTGTGCGGGCAGTTGGGTGGCTCAGGGTGCTGGAGCTCTGGCTCCGTTCCCGAGTCCACCAGCACAGATCAGAAGCTGCAGCTATTCCCAGCACCACACTTCCCCACAGTGATGTTATTCCACCTCTGAAGAAGAAAGGTAGAGCTGCCAGTTGCAATGTGCAGACAGAAACACTCAATCAGTGAGCCCACTGCCTACCCAGGAATAAAGCCAGAGGATGCATGAGGATCATAAGATAATGAGTAAGTACTTTCTCTTCCAAATACTTTAAACAAGAGCAATCAGAGCTGTGCATTTCCACTTGGTGAATGTTCCCATTTTGCATGCAGGATCTCAGCAGCAGCTCAGTGCCTCATCCCCATTGATTTTCAGTAGGTCTTGCAACATGGGAAAGCTACACCAGGATGATAAAGCTGAGCAAGAGCCCAAATGGCTTAGCCCAAATAATGACAGGGTGGCTGGAGGGCTGAGAAAGGGTTCAAGTCATGACAGTTAAAAGCGAGGTAAGTGGAGGAGCTCGGCTGAGTCAGTCTGGGGTGATGGAGAAGGGATCTGCCACAGCGTGAACGACAAGTGCTGCGCTCAAAGCCGTGGTGCTGCGGAAGGGACGGGTCCCAGTGGGGCTGTTTGGCCTCCTCCTGCCTTGTATTTGGATCAGGAATCCAGAGGGATCCCCTGTCACTGCAGCTGCTGAGCTCACCCCACGTTGGCTTCCCCAGGGCTGAGCCCTTTCACTTGCCTCTTGCTCAGCCCTATCTCTGCCATCGCCACTCCCAACCAGCAGCACCAAAACCTGCTCCACCGTCCTGGTCACCGGGAAGAGCCTTGGCCCTGGGCCTGTCCTCGCTGGGCTCCGCACCCTGCCCCGCTCTGCAGGGAGGGGGCTGTGCCCTGGGCCCATGGATTTATCCTTCTCTGTGCACCACGTCCTTCTCAAACCACCCCCCTCCTTGGGTTTGGCTTCCCAATGCTCCTCAGCACTGCCCCATCTGTGACCACTGCCCAGCACGAGTGACAGCAGCAATTTTGATGTCCTTGTGTTTGCAAGTTCATGGGCACAGCCCATGGGACAACTGGTGAGATGCTGTGATGCAGCATCTGCCTCCTCCTCCTCCTCCTGCCAGCACTCAGCAGGGTGCAGGGTCTGCTGGCTCTGGCAATGCCCTTCAGGCAGCTCCTCCCTGTGCTCAGCACCCAAAGCAGATGCAAAGCAGCACCTGTATGGGTGACACCACAAGCCTGCACAGCCCTGCAAAATGCAGGAGCAGAATTGAGCTCCTCTTCCTCCTCCCTTCAGCTGCTGAAGCAGCAGCCACAGCCTCTGTGCCTGTATTACAGCTTGCAGCTGCTTCTGGGTTCTGTCTGCAGGCAGGAGCAGGCAAGAGGAAGGTCTGAGGCTTTTGGAGGTGCAAGGCCAGCCACAGCTCCCTCCTTGCTGCTCCTCATCCTTCCGCAGCCGCTGTCAGCACGGCTCTGACAGGGTGGCAGCACACATGGAGTCACCCATCACATCGTTCAGACAACCACAGCAACACAAACTGTGTTCAACACACCCAGCCCCAGAGCTTATGTAAGCCTGGGAGATGCAGAGATCAGTCATGGAAAAATCCTGCATGTTGCTGTGATGGGAAGGTCTGATCTGAGCGTCAGGAGCATTGCCAAGGGAGGGAACACGCTCCACACGACCTGCAGCTTGGGCTCTGCCCGTACTGGTGCCACATCTGCAGCCGTACGGGACAAAACTGGTCTGTCACAGCCCCTCTGCCCCAGGACATCATCCTGATGCCCTTCGGAGTCAGCCTCAGGCTGGACTAATCCCAGTGGATTTGTACTAACAGACACTTGTGCGCTGGGGCTGCCCATGAGAGCATCTGGCCCTGCTGGCCCATGGGCTACGAGCCTCCAGCCACCTTGGTGGCCATTCATGTGCCATGAACACACCTCCCAGCATGGGATACCAGGAGACTGCACACACCATCTCCCTCTGTCACCACAAAGCCAATCCACTTACTTCCGCCATTCCTGTCTTACTTTTTAACCAACAACCCATCACCTCTTACCATGACAGTTTGGCTGCTTCTTTCCAAGCCCTTGGAGGAGAACATCACAAAAACCTTTGGAAAACTCCCCTAACTGCAAATGAACCAGACCACAGCATCCAGCCACCAGCTCTTCAAAGAGCTTGGTCCAGCAGCAGGACTGTGCTCTGACCCATCTGACAAGAGTGCATCATGCCCATGCAAACACTTATTTATTCAAAGGAGATCTTCAGACATCCTTGATGCAAAAGTTACAGCTATTTGGAAGCCAACCCCTGTGCAGCTGCCCTGGTGCCATTTGGCAGCTTAAAACATATTAAAAAAGAGGGGGGGAAAGAACAATTTTGGCACTATGGCAATGTCTTTAGTTGTACCCTGTTACAAGGTGGTGTTTCTTACACTGGAGCCCCATCTCCTTTGGAGCACTGTTACATGGAGTATTTAATAGTGTCTTTTAAATGAAACCAAACAACCAACTTACCATGACTCAGAACTACTGATCCCAACGGGAGCTGTTTGCATTGAACAGACATTTTGACTGAACTTACCCAGGGATATGGTAGGGATGGGAAGGGAAGATGCTATTTTCCTTCGAGGCTGCCATGGCAATGCAGCAGCTCTGGGTGGTGGGAGGAAGGAGATGCAGCACGATGCAGTTGCCCAGGAAACCTCTGTGATGCACCAGGGGCTGTGTTGTGTCAGGCCCGACAACGCTCCCAGCTCCTCAGGTCTGCCTGGACACGTCTTTTGTTTCCCCCCCATGTGGAAGCTCTGGATGAGCAGGGAGATGTCACAGCATTTGTCAGGTCTCCTGAAGGCTCACACCCCTGGGACAGCTGTGCCAGATGTTGCCCACCAGCAGCCCCAGCACAGCTCTGGAGAGCTCCGGTCACCGGTGCAGCAGAGGCTCAGGGATTCCCCACACCGCAGTGGGAAGGCTCAGCCCTCCTCTCCCTTGGTGCCTCCTGGTCTGGTTGCGTGAGGATGCAGCCCTTTGCTTCACACACAACAAGGGCTGTTCCCACTCCCAACACCATGTGGCCACGTTGTCCTGTGTGTGGTGGGGTTCACTGCCTGTAGCTGAAGGCAGGCACAGAACATGGGGTCTCCTGCACTGAGCAGCCTCCACAGCCAGTACATCAGAGACCATGCATCGTTTCACCAAGCGCAGTGCCAGCAGTGAGGCTCCTTCACTGCCAAGGTCCCTCTATGGCCTTGAGGAGCTCAGCCATGGGCCTGGCAGAACCATTTTAAGCTACTAACCAGAGAGTTCTAAGCTGTTCAGGTGCCCGTTCCTCCACCCAAAATCTTATCTGAGGAGATCAAACTGCTGCTTTGACTCTAGCCCTTGGTGTCTAATGAGGGATCTGGAGTTTCCAGCCTTTGTAGATGTATTGAGTTTGCCCAGCTCCTGAGCAATGCCAAGGGACAGCCCTCTCCAGCAGCCCCAGGTCTGCAGTAGATGGTCTGAGGGGGATGATGGCTCTTCTTAGAGGTGCACAGTGAACGACAGAGGTGACAAGCACAAGATGCACCAAGGAGAAGGCCCAGTGGACACAAGGAGGAAACTCTCCTCCATGGGAGCAGCACAGCCCTGGGGCAGGGGTGGCATCTCCACCCTCTGAGATCTTCAAAGCCCGGATGGGCAAGGCCCAGAGCACCCCAGTGGAGCTTTGTGGTTAGATCAGCTTTCAGTGGGCAATTTGATAAGAGACCTACGAAGGTTCCTCCCAGCCTAGGTTATCCAATTTTAACAGGAAGAAACTGCTTACTGAAATGCAGCACTACTGTAACACAATGATCCCACACAGGTCCAGGTCCCATCAGCCCAAGGGGGCTCAGGCCATCATCATCCCAGCACTTCCAGAAAAACCCTTCAAAGCTCAGTCCTTTAAATGGCCAGTGGCTGCTCCTTCGAACCTCGGGTTCCCAACACTTATCAAAGAGCTACTGAACAATCAGAGCAAGGTGACCGTGCTTAGTGCAGGCACCTGGGTAAAAGAATAAAGTAGAAATCACTTTCGTCAAGGTTATCATCAGAATTTATTGATATGAGAGAAACTTTGTATGTCCACGTGTCAAGGGAGGAACAGCACGTCCTGATGGAACAAGTACAAAGCCCATCCAGGTGACCTTAGAGTGCTCTGGCACCTCTGAACTCCAAAGTACAGGAGATCACACCCACAGCTGGGTGTTGCTTGGGTACACTGGGACAGGATAGAAACACTCCAGATATACACCTGATGTGTGGTTTGCCAGCACCCACCCAGTGCCCCACAGGTTGCAGCAGGGACCACACTGGCTTTGACTCCCATCACCCAGCTCCAGACAGACACTGCACATGTAACAGCAGCTGCTCACAGCCCCTCCAAAGAGAAGAATTACCTATTTGGGGGTGAGATCCACCTGAGCCCCCACAGGGAGATGGGGTGACTTGGACCCTCTAGCTCAGAGGAGCAGCTCGGATGGAGGTGCTGGAGAACCCCACACCGGATCCACGGTGGGACAACCTGGGTCCTACCAAGTGAGCTGCAAATGGGAATCTTCAGGATGGAGTTTGTCCTGCCTGGGGAGCAGCCACAGCCACGCTCCAGCCTGGTACCTGCCAATGCAGCAGCAGGTTATTCCTTTCAACATAACATTTATCCTCATATTCTAAGTGTTTGGACATTGCCCCTCTCAGCAGTGCCCTCTCACAGAGCTCCCAGCACAGCCATTCACACTGAGCTGGTGGCCAAGATAAAAAAAACTCTCTCATCATCCTTACTGGAAATATATGCTATGCTGGATGCTGCTTGAAAAACACCAAGTGCTGAGCTTTCGTCTTCTCCCAGCTTATGAAATACTTGGTTTGGTCCTAAGTATCTTGCTAAAGGACTAGGGAGGGAATAGCACAGTATTCCCCAGGCACTGGGTAAATCCTCAATGGATTTATTGTAGAGCTGAATTCTCTCCCTCCCTCCCTCCAAATAGATTTCAGAGCCCTCTAAAACCCTCCAGAGAATGAGCTGTTTGTCACAGGACAAACAAAAAACAACCCCAAGTTCAATGGTCTCGTGTTGTGCAGGGAGCACCCGAAACAGAACATAAACCCAAACTAAGGGGATGTGTCAGTCCCACCTCCCGAAGCCAGATTTGATCGTGGCATGAAGGAGCCTGGGCCCAAGTGCATCTGCCTGGCCTGAACCCTGCCACAGGCCTGAAGAGGAACCATGAACACTCAACATACATGTTGGGGTGTGTGCACACGTGTGTGCTGAGGGACAACCCGTACTCTGCTCCTCCTCTCACATGAGCTATGACAAGTGACACGGTGGGTTCTGCTCTCAGCCATTTGGTTTCACCAGATCTAAGTTCCCTCTGCACAGGTAACAGCATTGACTTAGAGTTCTCATATTAATGGGTACTTATACAGGATTAATTGCACATCAGTCCATTGTGGCTACAAGTTCATTAGGCTAATGAATCTACATAGTGACAGTAGTACAGTATCAGCTACGTTTCAATACAAACTCCCTAGCCTAGCCTTAATCTGTAGGTCAAAAGAAGATCTTCCACCACCATGATCTTCCTACAACCTTTAACATTCATTTTCAAAGTTATTTTTCTAGAAAACAAACAAAATCCAGTGTGGGGAAAACGCACATATAGAACAAAAGCAGTGCTTAACAACCACAGGAAAAAAGAACATCAGCTTGGACTCTGGGATCAGCATCCTCTATACACCCTGGCAGTGCTACTTCCAAAGGGTTGCTAAATGCTCCGTCAGTTCTCAAGTCCATAAAAGCATTTCCTAGCTCTAGACGTTTCTAGTCTCTCACTATACATATTGTCTGTAGCAAGAGCATGCAGAAACACTTGCTAATGTGCACAAGACTTCCATTTGATTTAATGGAATAGTTTTAGAAGACTTGTAGAAATCTGCTTGTGAGTGGTAGCGCTCTCACCAACTGGCAGCTTCTGTTCCACCCAGGAGAGAGCTTCGAGTCCCTCAAGGTTTTACTCATCTGTTTTGCCCAAAGGTGTGTGGGTATCCAAGAAACCCCCTCTCACAGTATTCCCAGGAAATGATTCAGAAGAGGAGATGATTTTTCAACCAAATGAGATCCTCTGGTCTTGCATGTCAGACCATGGCCAATAGAATGAGCAGCTGCCATGGACGTCTCAACTTAAATACGGTACAGTCAAGGGAGGAGAGCAAGGTGGCCTGACCATCTTCTGTGAGGTACAGGCAGAGAGGCACCAAAGTCACTCTGTTCTCAACAGTTTGTCTCTTTTTCCTGGAGTCAAATGTTTGATTCCATTTGTTCTAGCAGGAAGTGGTGAATCATGTCAAAAGTGGGACGATCTTTTATATCCCTGCTCCAACATTTCAACATCAGGTCAAACACGGGGTTAGGGCACAGAGGAGTCTGGGAGAGATAGATCTGAAAGGAAGAAAGGTACAGCTGTTTCACTGGGTTTCCGTATGAGTTGAACCTTTACTAATGAACACTGAGAGGACAGGTTCACAAGACACAGCCATCATGCAATGCTTGAAATCCATTAAGCATGAACCTGGCAGCGGAGTCTGGATGGAGCTTTGATGCCATCTCAAATGGCACTGCAGACACTTTGCCAAATGGTTTGATGAGCTGGTCACAAAACAGTCCTTTGTCCCCCAGGAAATACGAATGCTTCAGAGGGATTTGTCTTCCAAGTGACAGCAACACACAAACCAAACCCAAATTTACCACAGTAAAATCCAAATACTTCCACTCACCGTAGACAACCCATGAGGCTTTCTAAGCATCGTGACAGCTTGTTAGCAGAGAGAAAAAACACCTTTTAGAGCTTATCTAAAGCACAGCCTGGCAGAACTGGTTTTTCCCCCCCTCTCATTTCAATACACATCTTTAAAGCTCTTTACTAAATCACAGGTATTCAGGAGGGAGGGAATAAAACCTCCCATTATTTTATTCCCCTTAATTTCCTTAACTTGACTGGTGCTAAAGGTGAATTTTGGGAAAGCAGCAAACTGTGCTGAACCTGCACTCCACTTTTTTGGGCGCAGTGATGCTCAGTACTGAGGGACTGTCCTGCATCATCACTGGTACCTATTGAAGGCAGTGGAGCAGACAGTCCTGCCTGGGATTTGGTCAGAGAGGACAGAATGATATAGACAAGCCCTTCAAGTAGAGATGACCAAAGGCTTCTTGGCATATATGGAGATACTCCAAAGAGTATCTAATCCCTGAAAACTAACAACTCCTCTTTCCCCAACTCAGTAAGTGCTTCCTGGTCTTTCACAGAGAATGCTAGCAGGAGAGAGATCTGACAGAGGAAAAGAGCACAAGGATGGTGTAGGAGAGCCCAGGGTAGTCTCAGATAGAATTGGCTTATAATAAGGGAGAAGCACTGGACAGGGCCAAGAGATTCTTCCAGTGGGACTCCAGGATAGGAAAGCTGGTGCAATAAGCCTAGATAAAGGGGAAGAGAGGAGGGGACACACTGAGAAGGTGAGTAATAGAAGCAGAGTCCTGCAGATGACCTAAGGCCAGCAGCAAGGCCCTGGGGGATCCACCAGGATGTGACGAGGACAAGTGAAGGAGGGAGAGGTCATGTCTGCTGTCTTACCTGCCTGCCCTGGCTCCGGAAGAACTCTCCTGTGTTCTCAATGACTTGCTCATCCGAGAGGAGGCTGTAAGGTTGCTCCTTACACAGTATGAACATCTCCCAGAGGGTGACCCCAAAGGCCCAGACATCACTGGCTGTGGTGAACTTGCCCTGTGAATGAAAGAATGTTGTTAGCCCGGGTTGCTCACAGAGCACATTCAGCAGAACCCGTTCCAGTCTACACCCTCTGCAGCTAGACACAAGGATGCAGAACTCATTCCTGGGAAGATGCTCTGAAGAGACAGCAGAGCAGGTGACCTGCTCCCAGCAGAGCACAAAGGGACTGAGGTATGACATGGCTGCTTTGTGGGACAGCAGCAGCGTGTCTGTGGGACCGACAGGAAACATCCAGGACCCAGATTGCCCAGGCTTATCTGGCTACCCTAGCAGTGTGTCAGCGTTTGGAAGATGCTCACACAGGGAATATGAGTGATTTATGGTTTAGATGCAGCTATAACCAGAAAAATAGGGTGAATTTAGAAAAGCTTAAGCCTATCGGCCTTTATAGAACAGGTAATTGCAGTTGTTCTAGGTACTCAGAGCATGTGGTAAGAAAATAGAACCAGGTGATCTCACCAACTGGTTTGAGAAAGAAATATTGGGCTGAACATTAAGGACCTGCCTCCACACTGGATGTGTTTGTGCTGTTGAACGCTCTCCTGAGAGGAAGACAGCAAGACCCTTAAGCAGGAAACAAAACCCCAACCTCGAAACCTGACTTGGTACTTGAAACTCATGAAGTTTTGTGCATGCCCCTTTCAGCTTCCCAGCTGGGGAAATAAGCACAGAAAGGCAACAACTTCCTTACACTTCCAGCAGGAACCCTGAATGACAGGCACAGAACAGAAATTAGGCCCCAGATGAGGGCTGATGCCATCCAGAGGGACCTGGACAGGCTCAAGAAATGGGCCTGTGTGAACCTCAACAAGGTTGAAGTTCAAGGTCTTACAGCTGGATTGGGGCAACCACTGGTATCAGTCCAGGCTGGGGGATGAAGAGATTGAGAGCAGCCCTGCCAAGAGGGACCAGGGGCTGCTGGTGGATGAAAAAATGGACATGACCCAGCAGTGTGGGCTTGCAGGCGGTGAAACACTGGCACAGGTTGCCCAGAGAGATGGCAGATGCCCCATCCCTGGCAATATTCAAGGCCAGGTTGGACAGGGCTCTGAGCAATATGATCTAGTTGAAGATGTGCCTGCTCATTGCAGGGATTTGGACTAGATGAGCTTTGAAGAGCCCTTCAAACCCAAACTATTCTGTAATCTGTGCTGTATTTGCAAGGGCATGCTCCTTTCCCAGGATATGAATTATGTCCAAAGCAACTCAACAGACTTCTCACCTGGGGCCATCTGTAGCACACATTTTGATGCTATAAGGATCTTTAGACATGCATGTGTTGCTGTTTCAGGGGCACAGTGAAAATCAGAGGAAGGGAGAATGGTTTTGTGCAGTCCCTACCAGGAGGATGCTTTCCCAGGCCATCCAACGGATGGGCAGTACAGCTCTTCCCTGGATACGGTAGTAATCCCCACTGTAGAGATTCCTGCTCATGCCAAAGTCTGCAATCTTGATGGTGTAGTTGTTCCCCACCAGACAGTTGCGAGTTGCCAGGTCTCTGTGCACAAAATTCAGAGATGCCAGATACTTCATTCCAGAGGCAATCTGCGTGGCCATGTACAGCAGGTTGGAGTAGCTGCAGTGAAAGAAAACATAAAGAACAGTCAGTATTGTTGCCCACACTCAACTCTTTCTTCCATCTGCTGAGTTACAGTGACCTGCTGGTTTAGTTTTTGCTGTGTCAGTTAAACTCAACTGTCTAGTTTCAGGCACTAAATCCCTCGCCTGCCAGGCTAAGCCCAGCTCTTGAGCTGCCTAAGCAAGAACAGACAAGCTGTCCCTGAAATTCAGGGCCCTTGGAATTTCACATCCTTTAGAGTTTTTAATATCAAGTGTTAAACTCAAGATGTTCAAAGAGTTTATGCAAAGCCAAGTTTCTGCAGAGAGACATGGAAAATTAAGGTGTAAAATCTCAGAATCTCCTATCTTAGAAACTGCTTAGCCTGGTATTTCACACACTGCCACTGTGGCATGCTTACATTAATATAAGCATGTCACAATATTAAAGAGACCTTGGGTTTTAGTATGTTTAATATTACTGAAAATATAAACAGATGCATTTTCCATCTAATATAATTTTAATTCCCTCATTAGCAAAATGAAAATAATACCAATAAAGTTGCAGGACGCACAGACAGGGTATGGACCATCTGCCTTTCAGCATTCCACACAGTTATTTTGTGATGTTTCCCACTGTGGGTTGCCCAAATGCTGCACAGAACCAAGCATTTCTCACAACAAATCTGATAAGAGTGTTCACAGTTGGTATTTCTCTTATAAAAGTCAGAAAAAGACAGTCTTTGCCTCCTTCTCTTCATGCTCTGCTGGCAGTGAGAGAAGCAGTAACATGCTGTTACATAGGAATTACAACGATGTAATGCATCTAATGCATTACAAACGTATCTATGCTAATGAACAGCTAAGCTATCACTACAGCCTCTAATGATAACTGATCCAATCAATCTATCCTCATCAATAGCTAAGTTTTCACTACAGTGATTCAGAGGCAGCTCCTCACCCTGGCAGAGCACTGGCAGGAGGCTCTGGGCACCACTCCCCTCCCAGCCTTTCAGCACAGTGACCAGCACACTCAGCTAGGTGACACCTGCCCAGTCTCACAGTCAGCTCTATGCTTCTCCTGAGCTGGGTGGACCTGCTGTGCCCAAGAGAAGGAACTCTGCCACCCACTTGTACCTTGTTAACCTGGTTTCTGGCTTTCCGCATCAAAGCGAGCGGAGCCTCCAAGATCCTACGTCTTCCCTTCCCCTGCTCTGCTGCAGTTGTCTCCTACCTGGGGCTGTTGCTCTGCCCTTTGAAGCAGCCCAGTCCCTTCAGTCCCACCTGCACCTTCTCAGCATCCCACCAGCAGCTACCTTTTGGCTCCTCAGCAAGCTCTGCAGGGCTCGATGCGTGCAGTGCTGTATACAGAGGGGCAAGACAGGAGACGCTTCCTGGCAGAGTCATCCTCATGACTTGTTAGACAGCCAGAGAGATAGTAGGAGATGCATTTCAAATACCAAACAGCCATAACGACTTAGAAATGTGTCACTTCTCTGCACGAAAGTGTTCAAGTATTAAGTGTTCAAGGCCAGGTTGGACAAGGCTTGGAGCAACCTGCTCTAGTGGAAGGTGTCCCTGCCTGTGGCAGGGGTTGGGACTGGAGAAGCTTTAAGGTCCCTTCCAACACAAACCAGTCTGGGATTCTATGAAAGGGCTGTTTACCACATTCAGTACACCAAATACTGGGCCTGAGACACACATGGGATGGTTGGACCTTGCCACATCAAACACCCGCAGGCACCAGCAGAGACAGGCTGTCCTCTACGGCAGGCGGATTCATTTCACCCTCAGTAAACAACTATACAGATAATCTGAGCTGGTCATACCAGCTTCCTTTAATGTGAAACTCTACCTGTCTGGAAGGAACAAGAGGAGAGGCTGAAGGATCTGCTGGATTGAAAGAAAAACTAGAACTGCCAGATGGAAACCAAGGAAGTGTAATGTGAGTGACAGTGCTCAAGTCAGATGAGAGGTGAGAAGCAGATACAGAAGAAAAGCCTGAGACTTTGGTCAGGAAAAAAAGCCACAAGTCTAAAGGTGAAAGCTGTTTCAGATGTGCAGGAAGGACAGGAGACTGGAGAAACCTGCAGTACTTTTGTACTCAGATACAAATCCTTTCCCAAACTACAGTTCCTGGTGTGTGATGACTGCAGGATGCCAGTTTAACACTCCACAACAGGACTGACCACTGCCAGCTACTGGCAGAAACACTGGTGTTGTCTTGACCTGGTAAGACCCAGCCACTTCCTGGTCCAGTCCAACAGGACTGGCTCTGCCCAGCTGCCTAGTCCTTCAACTATAATTAATCTTTGGGGAAGTCCATGACAAAGGCTAAGCAATGCACCAGCTTCCAATTAGGGAAGGTTTCTTTATCAAGGAGAATACGTAAGTCCTCCACACAACTCTCCTCTGAGGAAAGGATTTCTGCAATAGTAGAGTTGCTTTTATGTTAGATTTAATCCTGCCATAGAGGAAGAAGAAAAGTGTCACCACTGACAAAATGGTTTGTCAAATATTCTCCTCCTGCTGGCTGATGAAATCCTTCCTTAGTGAAACTCTGCACTCAACTTCCCTCATGTAGTATTTTTGAGACATCCAGAGAACATAGGAACCTTCTTAAAAGCCCAAGAAACATTCCCAATTTTCTTGTTGTAATGCAAGCCCACCAACATAAACAGATGGTCACATCAGCAAACAATACATCTAAGATGGCTACTGTGACCAGAATAGCCCAGTCAGGGACATCTCATGGAACACAGACCTCCAGAGACCTCAAGAACAATGTCCCAAGCAAAACAGGACTCGTGCGTACAGTGTGTGCTGTGGCAAGGGCTGGGCTGGAGGCAAGTCATTGCCTGGAAGGCACAACAAATGAAACGGATAGCTCTGTATAGTTGATTTGTCCCAAAGATGGGCAGTTCTTCTTACCTGACACAGGGAATGTTGTTTGAAATGGCAAATTTGCTGTAGATCTCCCTCTGTGACAGGAACTGATTGAGGTCTCCGTTTTCCATGTACTCTGTTATCATGCACAGGGGGTCATCACGCACACACACCCCCAGGAGCCGGATGATATTTGGGTTCTTCAGTCGTGACATGATCTTGATCTCCTTCAGGAAATCATTTCTTGTAAAACAGAAAACACAGGTTTGAATCCTAAACTATTCCTTTGTCTCAGGAAAGCAGAAGTGGTGTGGAAGAACATCTCATTTACATTTCTGCCCACAGCAAGTTAGAAAGCTGGTTCTGTGCTTGTGTTCAACACTGACCCCTTCCACAGCAAACAGGATTAATATAGCATTTCAGTTTGACATCACACCTATTCCTATCCCCCACTCCCTGCTTTTGCCCTGTTCCTTACATGAACACACACCAGAGACACATGACACTCTCGTACAGGTGTCACCAGGGTTAACCTATGTGACACTAGTGCTCGGGGAGTATTTGCTTTCCTTCCCAGATGGTTGGCACTGTGGATGTGCTCACCTGGCTGTTTTGTTGACATCTGATCTCAGCATTTTCACTGCCACAAGAACAGGCTGGTGAGTGAATTCTGTAGAGGAGACTCCCAGGAATTCCAGCAGGCCATCGGCTTCACAAAGGTGCACCTAAGGGGCAGAGGCAGCTATGAGAGTGTGCACAGGCAGAAAGCCAGAGGAAAACAAGCACACAATCATAAAATCAACCAAGTTGGAAAAGGTCTTCAAGATCATCAAGTCCAACCATTCCCAGCACTGCCAAGGCCACCACTTGTCACCTCATGTCACTTAGGGCCTCGTCTACACGGTGTGTGAACACTTGCAGGGACGGTCACTCCAGCACTGCCCTGGGCAGCCTGTTCCAATGCCTGAGCACCCTCTGGGCAAGGAATTGTTCCTCAGCTCCATCTAAACCTCCCCTGGTGCAGCTTGAGGCCATTTCCTCTTGTCCCATCCCTTGTTCCTTGGGAGCAGAAACCAGCCCCCTCCTGGCTCCATCCTCCTGTCAGGCAGTTGGAGAGAGCGATAAGGTCCCCCCTGAGCCTTCTCTTCTCCACACGAAAACCCCAGGTCCCTCAGCCCTTCCTCATCACACTTGTGCTCCAGGCCCTGCACCAGCTCCGGTGCCCTTCTCTGGCCCCGCTGCCAGCACCTCAATGTCTCTCTTGTAGTGAGGGGCCCAGAACTGGGCACAGGATTTGAGGTGCAGCCTCACCAGTGCCAATGTCACACTGAGGTCACCAGTTTGGTCACCACTGGCAGAATGACCAAGTGAATGATCTAATGAAGGTGACACTGTTCTGATCAGAAATAGCCCATAGGTTAGTCCTAGATCCTGGACAAAACGTGTACATCCACTCCACAGCCATGACACAGGACACACATGGACTGCAGCCTGAAGTGTCCCCAGTGCTCTGAAGTGACTGCATGTGTGCAGACTATTGCAGTAGAGTACTGGGGCGCTCCAGTTCACCCAGGAAGTACTGGAGATGCTCAGAAAGGCCTGGAGGTGTCTGCTTTACTCTGCATGTGCATCCAAACAGCATGGCTGCAGCACGTTTGGCATGTACAGCACATCACACCAGCCATGCAAGTCCAGAACTGTCCTGAGGCCTGGCTTGAGTCACTGCTTTAACTTAACTGAGGAGCATCCAGGAAGTACAGACAGCTTTCCTAAGTCCTCTGCTTCCAGAAGGAAAAAGAAAAGGGAAGAAAGTGTGAGCATGTGTATGTGGTGTGAACACCTCATCTGGGAATATACCCAGAGATGAATTCTCTCAGTACACAGAATTCCAAGTTTCATAGGATCATAGAATGGTTTGTGTTGGAAGGGACCCTATACATCATCTAGTTCCAACCCCCTTTCCATCTTCAGATAAATAAATGAAGACATACAATTACTGCCAGGGCTGTATTAAAAGGGTTGACAAGACACTGGTTAAGAAGTTATCGTAATGCATATTCAAATGCAGAACTGGGCAACAGATGCTGGAGGAGAGGAGCAGACCAGATGTGTCAGTGTAAGACTTGCAGCAGTGAGGGGAATATAATGGGAGCTTAATGAATTTGATAAGAAGAAAGCAGCAAGAGCTTGTGACAAGCATGGTGAGCAGAGGGAGACAGCACAGAAAATGGGACAAATCAACGAACAGAAACAAAGGTGCTGCTGCAGTTACATGGAGAATGAAACCTGCTGCGGTGAGAGCACAGACACAAGAGCAGGAGTAGGAAACAGTCACAGCACAAAGCACATGTGTGACAAGTGCAGGTGATGTGTCACCAAGTCAGGGAGTGGACGGTCAGGAGCAAGGAATTAAAAAGACTGAAGGGGAAGGAAGCTCTGATGGAGAGGTGGAAAAAGCAGTGAGCTATGGTTCTAGAAGCAAGACCACACACTTAACCAGGAGTGGAACAGAGCATATGGTTATGGCCAGTTTGGTAAAGACTAAGATGGTGAGAAGGAGAGACGGGAGAACGTGATGCAGCACATCTGCCAAAGTGAGGGAAAGATGATGGAAAGAAGAGGCTCTGAATCCTGACAGTTACTAAAAGGACAGGAATGAGAGGGAAGGAGAAACCAGAAGCAAAACAATGAGTTAAAACTTGAGGAAAAACAATTATTTAAGTGAGAAAAGTCTCTGCTTCACTTCTGGAGCACAGCCCAAAGCAGGGCAGGATCCAGGCGCAGCAGAAGGGGCTACACTGACAGCCAGGTCAAGAGGCTGAGGATGTCAGCACCTTCCCAACACATGGAGTGACCCAGAAAGAAGTGAGGGGGACAGGGAAGGGGCTGCAGTAGGGAAGGTGCCCTGTCAGAAGGGAGGAATTATAAAGATTGGCACATCACAGAGGAGGAAGCAGACAGTAAAGGGCTGTGCTTTGACAAAATGTAGTAGACAGGTAGAATTTAAGGCTGCAAATGAGCAAAAACTGGGAAGGAAAAAAGACAGTGGAAAAGAAGGAGCAGGAGAGGGGAAGACCTGCTCAGTATGAAACTAGGGCTAGAGAGGAAGCAGGGAGAAAAGGCAAGGTGAAAGCATTCACAGCTTGAAAGGAGCTCAAGGAGTAAAGAGAAAGCTTGGCAGATGACAGAGGCATGTATCATGCTGCCTGAGGCTTCTGACACAAACTGGGGCTTGACTGCAGCAGTGCTACAGGATATGTGAGGGCATCACATGCTTGGGAAACATCTCTCTTGGGTCAGTGTGCAGAGCCCCACCAGAACCTCCATCGGTTAATGGGAAAGCTGTTTCTACAGCTCCTGACCAGAGCCACTGCTGGAGCTTTCAAACAGGCATGCCTGAAGGTGCGTGACAGCCATCACACACTTGATATGTCCATGGAAGAGCATGAAACAGTTTAAATTCCCACCCCAGGCCTTTTCTGTAAGGTCATAAGTAGGGATAAAGACAGCAAAGTTCACCAGTTGAGAAAGACTCATGTGGTACCAAGCAGCAGCCTCCCAGGTGCAGGATGGGGCTCACTGAAGCCTATCCTGAGGGACACCAGCTATCCCCAACAGCAAAGACATTTTGAACCAAATACTGGTATGCAGCATGGCCCCCAGGTATGGAGCAGTGCAGAGACTCCACTCTACCAGGAATCTCCTTTCTGGAACAGTGGAAGTGCTGTACCTCTCCAAACTGCCCTTCTCCCAGCTTCTCCTTGAGCCGTAGCTGCTGCCTTGGGAATTCACCCACGGAGATGTCCTTCTTGGTGAGGGAGTCCACGGTGAGGGCAGGCACCGCGTACATGTTGTTGCCAGTTACACCCTGCAGATGGACAATATCCGTCTCGGCATAGTGAGGAACGCTGTTCTGAAAGCCTTGGTGAGGAGTAGACTTGGTCAGGTCGGGCTCAGCATAGTCCCCACTGCACACTAAGGGCAAACCAAGGAGAGGTGGGGTCAGACACATTCACTCCCTTAAAACCAAGCCTGGTCTGGCTCCTGCTCCCCTTGATCCTGCAGAGCTCTGGGAACCCAGCCTAGCTGCGTGCCTACTGCTTTGTACCAGGGTACACCCAGATGGAAGACTCCACTTGAACTAGGGCTTAACCCAGAACAAGCTGCACTTCCGCAGACACCACAATACCTGGGAGTGCCAGTGAATCCATATTAACAGCTGCCTGCTCTATCCAGTCATGGGAGCTTAAGCTCTGGCCCAGGCATGGAGGCATGAGTCTGAAGTGAATTCCTGCTTTTGATTCATCCTAAATATGGTATCTGTTCCCTTTACCTGATGTCTGCAATGACAAACTTGCTTTGGTTTCCCCTCTGCAATAAGAATTGATTGAGGTTTCTGTTTTCCATGTAGTTTTAGCATGCTAGACTACCTCTCAGAGCTTATTCATATAAGTATCACGGGATAACTTTATAAGTAACTCCCTGTATGGCCAGTATCACAGAGACATTTGTTCTGATTCAAATTCACATCCTGACTCAATCCAATCAGTCTCCCTGTGTACTATAATACTGGATCTTAGCAACTTGTCAGTCTTGAGGAATGCAGCACTGCCCTTCCATTCACTCAAAAGAACTGCCATCAGAGTACAAAACACTGCTGGAAACATTCCCTGTGCATCCAAAAGCTGCCCAGGGGCTGCAAGCCAGGGCACCACTGACAACTCTGCTGCATTTCCCTCTGCTTTTCCCAGGGGAATGTCAGAGAGCCCTTGCTGCAGGAAGAGGTGCTAAAGGCCTCCCCCAGCTAGTCTGGACAGCCCAGGATTGCTGCAGGCAGTGACTCCACTGCCAGGGGGTTGATGAGACAAACAATGTGCCTTGGCCAAAACCAGGCCGTAGAAGATGAGCTAGCTAATGTATTCACACAGTCTTCAGAGAGAACAAGAAGCCACCACCCTCTAGTGGGGCTGGTGCTCCATCTGCCAAAGGTACATGCTAAGAAGTTGCTCAGCTCCAGAATATTGTCTTCAGTCCCTGGTTTAGTATTTTATTGCATAGGAGTCAGAGAAGATTACTCAGACACACAAGAAGTGGTATATTTTAGAGCCTGAGAGAAATAATAAACAAAGAAACATGTAACTTTTGGAGACTGATGATTACATTACCTGAATCCTCTGCACTTTGAGAGAGCTCTGGAAGCTTTTGGAGCAGCGTAGCTGGCTGGTGATATTCCAAATCCAGTGGGAAAGCACGTTCATAAGTGGGATTTGACTGGTGGATCTGGGTCTGGTTGTTGGCAATGGTGTAGCTGTAGAAGGAAAGGCGAACTGTGGCATCCTCCTCCAGGATTCGACGTGGGGCCTGCAAAAGAGAGAGGAAAAAAGCTGAAGTGATGCTTAGTTGTTAAGTAATGTGTTGGCTGCAACCACAGCAGCTTCCAGTAACATCTTGGATAGGGCTGGCATCCTCCGTGCTGTGAGAACAGTTTTAGCTGCTCTGTGGAACTGGGGAAATCCTGGACTTTCCACATAAGTCTGAGCACATCAGGGTTAATGCTTAGTACTGCACTTGTGCCTGCAAAACAGCCCCATTGTATTACCTTTTCCAACCTTTTCTGAACATATTGCTTCCAAAGAATAATGATTATAATCATTAGGAGCAGAAGAATAATAGCCACAAGGCAGCCCACAAGGATGGAGGTGCTGGAGTCATCTGCTTTCTCTCCTATCCAGGTACTGGTCACAGAAGATGTGGTTTCTGCAATCACAGAGATATGAAGAAGAATTTGGAGTTAACAAAATGCAGTCTGTGCTGGCTAACTTGCTACATGTCCCCTCCTACACACTGGTACAGGAAGGATCTTAGGCAGCTCCCTGAGTATTAACATCAGCTGTGTTCACATTTTGCTCTTATCAGAAACTCTCTTTTTGGAGGCTCACAGCTAGGAGCTGTGCAGAGGACTTCTGCAGTCAAAGACTCTTCTTTGGAAGAGATTCCTGCAATGGATCCATATTAGAGCAGACAGTTGTCAAGAGTTTCACTGGCTGCACATGTGCTCCATTGCTCTGAGGCAGCCTCAGCCAGCTGAGGGAAAAAGAAATAGCTGGGGCTTAAAGGGCTGTAAGATGCAGCCCCATGCACAAGGGCAATAACCATAACCAGAGCTCCAGAAACAGAGAGAGACTCCACATTAAGTAGGCTGCTGCTGTGAAATGCCCCAGCATGAGCCCTTGCCATGGCAGGTGACAAGTCCTTACCCCAGGTCCCCTCAGTAACATTGTGCTCCGTTTCCAGCAGATCTGTTGTGCTTGTGGCAACTGTAACGAAGTTCGGATTCACACTCTCCATGTCTGTGGAAGGGAAGGAAGGTGTCAGTCCAACCACCAGCCTCCCTGCTCCTGCCAGTGATCAGTGCAATCCCAGCCATCCCTGCCTTCCCCAACAGGACAGGGCTGAGACCCACACAGCAGGTACCTGCTCCCTCAGCACTTCCCACACATCTGCAGCATTGACTTTCTGTCCTGACCACAGCAAACCACCAGCATCTGCAGGATGCTCCCCTGAGCTTCACCAGGCACAGGGACTGGAGCAAGAGCTTTCCTTCCCATTTTAGCTTGAGTGAGTTCAGAGAAGGCCACAAAAATGATCAGAGTTAGAGCACCTCTCTTATGGAGACAGGCTGAGAGACCTGGGCTTGTTCAGCCTGGAGAAGAGAAGGCTCCTGAAGAAGACACCTCAGAGCACCTCCCAGTGCCTAAAGGGGCTACAAGAAACCTGGAGAGGGGCTTTGGACAAGGAATGTAGGGACAGGACAAGGGGAATGGCTTTAACCTGCCAGAGGGGAGATTGAGATGAGCTCTGAGGCAGAAGCTCTTCCCTGGGAGGGGGCTGCGGCGCTGGCAAAGGGTGCCCAGAGAAGCTGTGGCTGCCCCATCCCTGGCAGTGTTCAAGGCCAGGTTGGACACAGGGGCTTGGAGCAACCGGCTCTAGTGGAAGGTGTCCCTGCCCGTGGCAGGGGTTGGAGCTGGAGGAGCTTTAAGGTCCCTTCCAACACAAGCAAGACTGGGATTATATGAAGGGGTCCCTTCCTGTGGCAGGGGCTTGGAAATGGATGAGCATTAAGGTTCTTTCCAACCCAAATTGGGGTTGGTTTCTATGATTATAAGAATCACCAACCCAGGCTAGACGAAGCATCTGCCTAGTCCCACATGTGACAGAGGGTAGCGAGGGGTTTTATCAGCAAGATAAGCAACAAGCTGCTATCAGAGCCTTCCTTCCACAGCCATGTCCTCTCACTAGAGCTGACTAGGGACCCTCAAGTAGGAAGCTACACACAGATCATTTCACTGTCAGTGCTGGCAGCTTTCTCTAAGACTCTCGTCCTTTCCAAAAAGCAAAGCACCTCGCAGCACTGACTCCCACATCACAGTTAAGACTTGAGGAAAAAAAAGTGCCAGCCTCTTATTTTGCATAATCTGCTAAATGGACATAATGTGTACATATATAGACAGACAGATATAGATAAGGATGTAAATTATTCATAACAAAATACTTGGTAAAGAGAAGTACAAATCAACCCTACAACCAGTGGGCAGCTGCCTTAAGAAATGCTCTATAGTCCAGTTTTTGGTTGCCTTGGTTGTGCTTCTGCACACGTGCACAGAATCAGCCTGAAAAGCATCCACTATAGAGTGGACCTTTAGGCCCCTGCACTGCCCTTGCAACTCTTTCAGTGCTTCTACTACCTCCTTCTTCCCACCACATAACCCCACAGTGCCTACACTCACTTAACCCCACACATCCTGCACCTCCACACCATCTCCCTTGCTCTCTGTGCTTCCAGATGTGCTTGACAAAGGGACACTCACCTGACTGGAAGGAGATCTCGCTCATCATCATCCAGGAGTCAGCAAAGTGGAAGCGGCAGAGGATGGCTTTACCCACGCGCTGGCTGAGGGGCACAGTCACAAACCTGGCACTGGGGTTTTTGTCATCCAGGACAGTTGCCACCCCGACAGGCTCAGGCTCCCAGTCTGCAATCAGGCGTGGTTTGAACAGACACTCCACCTTCTGGAAGATCTTTACCCCCTTGGAAAACATGTTGTTGCAATGCACCTAGGAAGGAGAGAACTGATCAGATGGGAGGAAGATCCACTGAAACCTAAAAATCAAGCCTCAGGGATTTTTCCATTCATGAAGCTTATCTAGTTCTAATACCTCCCTGTAGGAATACTCCTAACCCACAATTAGGGACTTGTTCAGTATAGCTCCAGCCACTTGTAGTGTGCAATGAGAACATAGGTGCAAAATGTTACTCTGAAATAGCTCTGAACTTTACATGCAGAAGCTACCTTAAGGGTCAAAATTTGTCAGCCTCTTCAAAAGGCACATATTGAAAAAATAAAGAAAAAAAATAAAAATCAAGCCCTGTGCTAATCTAAAGCCTCACAGAGCAATTCTTCTTAAATGTATACCCTAAAAGGGGAAAGAAAAGCTACATCTCTAGCCTCAAGAAAGCCTTCAGCATCTGCAGTCTAAGCTAATTAAAGAGAGGTACAAGCACAACAAGATACTCCTGTGCCATAGAGCAGCTCTAGTGCTGTGGCTGCACCTTAAACACAACTGAGGGTCTATGTTTTAAGATAACCATCACACAAGCCTGCATCCATTAGCCTCTCCTGGTGGCTCATCATCAGGTTGTCCCTACTGCAATAGCAACACTGGAATTTAAGCTGCCATCACTATTCTGCCAAGCTAACATCTGCCTAAAACCAAGGCACATAACTCTCACCCCCAAGTTACAGCTCAACACAGTTCACTTTCATACTAAGCAGTTCACAAACTGCCTTCAGGCTGACCTCACACCTTCATACCTGGGAGGTTTATTTTACCCTCCCAGGAGCCAGCAGTAACTTTCTCCCTTCCTGCTCTTGGACTGCACCTGCATCAAGAGGCTCCAGCATAAAAGTGACATCTCCCTCTTCCTGTGTTGTGGCATTGGAGACCCATCAACACCAAACTCCTGGCACTTTCCAGGGTGTCCAACACTTCCAAGGAAGCAGACTGGGCAAAGAGGGACAATGCTTGTAAGGATCCTTTATGCTGTTTCACTGTCTGTATACAAAGCAAATCTGGCCCTTTTCAAACAAAGGCAGAATCACAAAGTAGTCTGGGTTGGAAGGGACCTTAAAGCTCATTCAGTTCCAACCCCCTGCCACAGCCAGGGACACCTTCCACTAGAGCAGGTTGCTCCAAGCCCCTGTGTCCAACCTGGCCTTGAACACTGCCAGGGATGGGGCAGCCACAGCTTCTCTGGGCACCCTGTGCCAGCGCCTCAGCACCCTCCCAGGGAAGAGCTTCTGCCTCAGAGCTCATCTCAATCTCCCCTCTGGCAGGTTAAAGCCATTGCCCTTGTCCTGTCCCTACATCCCTTGCCCAAAGCCCCTCTCCAGGTTTCCTGGAGCCCCTTTAGGCACCGGAGCTGCTCTTAAGGTCTCCCCTTAAGGAGCCTTCTCTTCTCCACACTGAACCAGCTCAGCTCTCTCAGTTCTGCCAGCCAGTCCTGATTTTCTGGACTCCAGTTTTTTGGCACTTGTGTCCAGTGACCAGGAAAGGAAGGAATAATGTGATCCTTAGTCTTAAGTCCCCCTCAGTCTACTCCATTTCATAGCCATGGTGGCCTGATCCTCCCCAGCAACTCTAGGAATTATTTCCTAATGACTGTGGGGTATTAGCAACAGTGACAACAACAGCTTCCAAACTCAGTGCAGCTTTGAACCCCATTAATTGCTTGGCCTCTGCGAGGTCCTGCAGTGAATAGCAGTGAACAGTAATGAGGACAGCAGGCCTGATGAGCAGGAAAAAGACAAAAGAAGGGTATTTGCATGTAATTAGGAACAGATGAATCTCAGACAACGTTATTCAATAGGGAGAAATAGTCATCCATAACAAGGCAGGAAAGCCTGACGCCTGCAATATAGAATTTGTGCCATATTTGGACAGGAGCTGGATATGTTCATGTCTTGGACTGATACAGAGACACTTTCTATTCCAACCACCACCTACAGAAGTTCAATTTTATAATAGGCAAGCCTAAGTAATTTTCAAAGCAGCTGCAATATTTACTGACATTTACTTGTAATGCTTTCTTGGACCCTGGGGAAGTTCAGAGGACTGGGATAGAGCTAACAGGTATGAAGAGACAAAAAAGTCCTTACAAACCATGTAACCCATACAAAATACATTCAAAGCCAAAAAAGGCAACGTTCAATAGGTAATGAAGAATAGTTTATGCTAATAATACAGCTTTCTAATCAAATACTAATGTAGTAGCTGTTCTTATGAGCTGATGTGTTTGATGAGGATGGCTGTGTTTACATGATAGACTTTTGTAAGGCATTTAATTTCTTCGTAACATCCAACTCCAGTTACCAGAGTATGAACTCACGAGTTATATTAATTTGATTTAAAATTGTCAACTAAGTCTTAAAAGTTTTAAGGCACAAATTCTTCTCTAGGTGTTTTTCCAACAGGAATGTATTCCTAGCTCAAGGTTTAAGTTTAATCAGGGGAAGTTCAGGTTAGATATAAGGCAGAAGCTCTTCCCTGTGAGGGTGCTGAGGTGCTGGCACACGGTGCCCAGAGAAGCTGTGGCTGCCCCATCCCTGGCAGTGTTCAAGGCCAGGTTGGACACAGGGGCTTGGAGCAACCTGCTCTAGTGGAAGGTGTCCCTGCCCGTGGCAGGGGTTGGAGCTGGAAGAGCTTTAAGGTCTCTTCCAACACAAACCAGGCTGGGATTCATTACCATTTTCAATGATCAGAGACAGCAGAATCCACAGCAATAAAATAAATTCAATGGGGGGCAAAAAATAAATCAAAGATTCCTAAAATAATCTGAAGTTTTCAGGACTGACTTATTTCACAGTATTAAATTCGGGAACAAACTGTAAGTGATGCTTTCTACGCTGCACTTTTACGCTGGACACCAATAATTTAAACTGACTTTCAGCATGATACCAAAGCCTCAATGCACACTGGATCCCTGTCCATTGGCTAAGGAGGACTAATATGATCACAAGGTTCACAAATAGAGAAGAATCATCTAAAAGCAGGAAACTAGTACCATTCCTTTATCCAGTTTGATGGCAAGCCTGCATCCAGTTCCAGTTTCTACACCTCCAAAAGAGTACTGGCAAAGAAAGGAAGGATTGGAAGAGAGCTACAAAAATGACCTTGGATCTCACAGGGAAGGGATTGGCAAGTTCAGCCAGCTTAGTTTACTGAAGCAAAGATTAAGGTAGTGGTTTAATCTCAGTGCAGAGGCAGGGAAGTGTCTGAGAAGGCAGGACTCTTATTTTGGCCAGTGAAAGCAGGCGGAGAGCCAATGGTTGCAAGTTAAAAATAGACAAAATAAAACCAGGGTAAGTAACCACCAAAACAATTTACTTAAGGATGTGGTGGGTTCTCCTTCATTTGAAATCTCTACAAGAAAAGCCACCAATCCTTTTTAAAAGACTCTGCTGTTTACTACAGCCTCCAAAGTTCAGCTCATTCTTTTCCTGTGTGTTTAAGTCATTTCCCACAGCACAAGCACAGACTGAGGCATCCAGAGACATTTTTGGTCAAATGGAAACACAACCACATTCCTTTACCTCAAGGGTCAGGCAGCCCCTGGACAGTAGGTAGCCTACACCCTAATTCCATCTCAGCTGCCTAAGCACTGCTTCAGGTGTCTGCTTTTTATCCCTTTAAGCCAAATGCCAACAGGAGAGTGTTTGATCCCTGGAGAGGCAAGTGCTTTCCTGCTTCACCCTTCTACACTGGTGAACCTGGGACATCTCCTACTCAAACTCTGCTGCCAGGCACCTTGTATCCTCCTGCTTTGGGAAGAGGACCCGCAAGTGGCAATGTGGAAGCACCCAAACCCAAAGCTTGCCCCAGGCTGTTGGAGAGGGACCACAGTGACTACCTTCATGGAGGTGAAGTTCCGTGGCCGGTCAAACTGGAACTCCATTTCAACATAGCCCGTGCTGAAGCTCTCATTCTTCCAGCCCACGTAGTCATAGCCCGGCCACACACGGTACTGGTGGCTCTGTGTGAAGTCATCCAGGCCCAGCACCCCGTCCGTGAGCTGGCCCAGGCCGCCGTACAAGTGCCTGCCAAGAAAGAACCAAGAGTTAGGCAGGACTCCAGCCAGGAGAGCTCAGATGCGAAAGAACATGGGTCCTTCACCTGGTACCAGGAAAACTTAAGTGTATCTGCTCTTAATCCATCTTGGATAAGGCATTCCCTGTCCTTATGCAACACCTCCTTTATCTTGTTCAGGCTGGGCTGTTAAAATCTTTCCCTGCTTAGGAAAGGCAGAAGTTTTTGCATTGATCTCAAGCACTGACAGCAAAGCCAAGCTATGAGCAAAGTCTCTTGACAATAAAAACAGGCTACAGAAAATGATACTGTACACTCTCCAAACAGAGCTTTAATTGCAGCATTTCACCATGGAACTGCATGGGAGGAACTGCTCCATCCCATCCTGGGGGAACCAGTGGGGAAAGTTTTGCAGGCAGGCACAGAAAAGCAGGAAAGAGCAGGGAGACCATGGGCAGCTCACCCAACCACAGCCAGTTCTAACTGGGATCAGCTCTGGAATTGCTCCTTGTGCAGGAAGAGCCATGTTATCAACTCAGACTCTTTGCCCAGGACCCTGCCTCACTGCACTTCCTATCTGAGACTGCAGAGCTCACTATACAGTTTTCCAGCATCCAGCTGCCAGCTGTGGTTCCCTCCTGACCCACCTGGGAGCCATCCCTGCCACATCCCTCATCCTACAGCAGGGAAAGCACAGACACTTCAGCTGTGTTAGTGCTGAACTTGCTCCCTGGACCTGTTTCAGAGTCAGCTGCCTCCAGGCAGTCTGTAAGCAGGGCTGCTGCTACCGGCACTGAAGCTCTGCAAGCCCACTCCAGGTGAGCCTCCTGTCAGTAGGATCTGCACAGGTATGCATGCCTTTGAACTCCAAAACAAGATTTAAGCTGGAAGAGGCATCTCCTGCTTCCAGGCTGGTTGGACTTGAAGGCAAAGTAGTTTGGAAGAGTCCTTGCTTAGCACATCTGTAGCTCCCTGACATTCCGCAGCAGACCAGCTTCCTCAGTTAGTGTTGGACAGCAAAGAACAATACCTACATCTTCCTGCGTATAAAACCCTCTGTTTTGAAATATCCAATCCCTACTAATATCTAAAAGCATCAGATATTAAAACAAAGACATTGTCACTCAGGACCTTGCAACATCCTAAAAGGACAAGGAATGTACCCTGTTATTTTAACCTCCAGCATGATAGAACACAGGTAAGCTTAGAAAAATCACCTCTAAGCATAAAAATTCTTTAGGCAACAGTAAAGTATTTCAGGAAGTTATTGACAACTGAACAGGAGATATAATAAAAGCACCTTAAGTCAGTGGATGGCACCAGGTCCCTGAAGAGGCACTGTCAGATCAGTTAAGCACATTCCTGCACAGAAAGGGATCTGCTACCTCAAGGGAATACCCATACCCCAGTCTGTCAGGTTTCAAGCCATTGAAACACACTCAAATCTCTATTTATAGCAAAGAAAGTGGTTATACTGAATGCCTGAAATCTCAGCCAGTTATTTAACATTTCAGATACAGACTCTTAATGAACTCTCCTTCCTTGAGAATCAACTACTGGGTAAACCAGAGACACCTCAGAATGTCAATAGATGCCACCCTATCTAATGCCAGTGACATGAAAAATTAACAGACCTTGTAATGAGCTCTCAAAATCCAGGCACTTTTTGACTCCAAATTGGAAAAGCATCATACCCCAGAATTCTTTACAGTGAGTGAGTAATCAGCCACCTTCCTCTCACACCACATTGCCAGTGGTGCCTCTGCTGACCCAGAGCTTCTCACAGGGAATGATGAAGTTTTCCAAGTTGTTTCAAGTCCATCAGAGCTTTGTTTTCAAACCCAACATCTCCCAGTCTGTCCAGAAGCTCACAGGTGTCAAGTGCAGACCTAGAGCTCAGGCACTGCACACTTTCTCAGGTGCCCAGTTTACCCTGGAGACCTCCTGCAACAGTTTAAGATGCAGCCTGCTAGAGAGTGCATTTTGGATATCAAACTGCAGAAGCAACAAAGGTAATGAAGAGGGGAAGGACCTCCATCTGCTCCAGGGACACTGGGACTGCACAGGTAGAAGGTCCAGTCAGCTCTCCCACTCCAATCCAGGGCAACAGAAGAGTAGCAGCACCTTATGCACAGCAGTATCAACGGCAGCTTAAGGCTATCCCTGAACCAACAAAGAAATCAGTGCAATGAACACGGTCACAATCAGAGACCAAGAGCGACAAGGGCTTTAAGGCAACTGGACACATCGGGACTGTATCATCACATCACGTAAAGATGGAAGCTATGGACAAAGACAGCCCTTAGCTGCACAAGGCCATTCTCTTTAAAAGAGAAGCAACAACTTCCAATAACCAAAACCATTATTTCTTTCCTGCCAGCCTTTGTGATCTGGGGGAAATTAATCTGATGCATCCTGAGATCGTGCCCTCCTTTAAAAGAGCAACTAAGAATGTGCCAAAGGCCCTGAATAACAAAGGCACGATGCTTTGGAGAACCAGTAGGCTAGCTTGCAGCTCTGGAGGTCCCAAAGAAGTATTTGGGATGCAAGATACTAGTGATAGGTAAGTAGGAAAGAAGAGGTAACTTGCACAGTGACCGAGAGAACAGGACGACGTCTCCCACCTGCGCTCCTGGTAGCCATCATAGGTCGAGTCATTCAGATAAACGATGGGGGAGCCAGGAGCCGCTATTGTCCCTCCTTCAGGGATGCTATAGGATGCCAAACCATCTAAAAAAGAAGGCCATATACCTCAGAAATACAGCAGCAGCAGCCTTCCATCACCTCTGTCCATATGATCCTTTTACTCATGATGTGGACCAACAGAAGCAGTTCCGTGGGCCTGGGATTCCCTCTGCATACGTGGGACACAGGCGAGTCCCAGTGAGCATTGTGCAAGGACTACTTTCCAGTGCCAGGCATGGAAATTGGTACTTACCATACCAGACACAGCCATAGAGCTCCACCCTCATGCAGACAGTCATTGGCATCTCTGTCACAGGAATCACCCGGATAAAACGTGCAATGATGGGAGGCCGAAGATCTTTCAAGACCACGTCGTAAGTGTCGATGTTGCCTTGGATCACCTGGAGAAGAGAGATCCTTACCAGCAACTGCTCCCCATTGTGCTGTTCACCTGGACAGTGGTGCACTTGTACCCCATTACTGAGCCTGGGGAGCTTCGCCATGCAGTATCTGCAGGGGGTTACCTGCTACTGCTCCCCTCCTCCTACCTGGTATATGGCTTACAGGCTGAAGGGTGCTACCATTTCACCTCCTGTCCACTGCCAAGGAGGAAGGTAGGTGAGAGATGAATGTACACGTAGACTAGACATTGCAGAGAGCTCCAGTTACTAGTACGTAACCTCTCTTTCTTCAAGTGAGTGTCCATGTACGTGCTAACACCAGGAAACTGAGCACTTGCCCTCATCACTAGATACCTGGTGGAGGATCCTGATGTCCTTTCTCTATAAGCCAATAACCTTCCAGAGGTGCTGCTCTGTTTGGGAATGAAGGTGCAATCAGCCGCACAGCAGATGTCTTGTGTTCAGCATGGCTACAGTCAGCCCATCCTGCTGAGGTGCAGTCTGACATGGCAGCAACTTCCACCCTCCCCTTCCCTCAGCTTCACCATAGTTCTGGGAACAGTCTACTATTTGTTTGGACAGTCAGTGTGCGGAAAGAGCTGAAGCTGCCAAACCACCAGCAGTGCACACAAAGTGCCTAAAGGGATTTCTTTTAGAGGACTTGGACCTATGGAAACAAAATAAAAACACTTTTGGTATCAAAACTGTGAATTACAAGTGTGAGAGCTCCTGTTCAAAGATACTACTGGTGTGAAGGGTGAATCAGAGGCTGAGGTTACTCACAAGACCACATAGATTGCAATTGTTTATGCACAGGAGGCCAACAAGGGAGCAGAAAGGTGGCTTCCCCTTCATGGCAGCAGGGAGTGAGTGTGGCTGGAGCATCTGGGGAGAAGTGAAAGACCTTACTGTATCACAGAGAAACCACTCAGAAGACTGCATTGCCCTGAAGAGCCAGCCACATCTGGTGGTCTACTGGGCTGCACCAGGATGGCTTTGTTGGCTGTAGCTGGTTGGACAGCTCTGCAAAGGTGCACAGTCCCAGGAGGTGAGCGAAGGAAACAGAAGGAAAGCCAAGCAGTAAGCTTGCTTCCTCATCCTCTGCAGCTCAATAGGCTTTTCATCTGCAGCCTGTGAACATCTCTCTTCCCAGGAGAAACACCCACGACTTCTTGCAATGAAATAGGGACATATAAGTAACTCTTGTCTTCAGAAACCAAGTATAGTGATTAACACTTTCAGCTGTCAGAGGGGCTAAGACAGGAGACTCGGGAGCCACCCAGGCTGGCTCCACAAAACCTTCCTGATATGAAACAAAACCCAAGAGGAGACAGCATATGGCAGAATATCCCACCTTTTCATCACAGAAGTTGGACAGATCCTCTGGAATTGATAATTTGTCAGGGAATCTCTGAGGGGCAGATGTCCCTGTCTGTGGCAGGGGGTTGGAACTGGATGAGTTTTCAGGTCCCTTCCAACACAAACCATTCTATCAGACTATGATTCTGTATGTCAACCCTAGATGGACACAGCTGGACAGAGCAAGAAGAAAGGCATCCTCTTCAGGAACAAGTACCTTTGCACCAGCTCCACAGTGGAAGAGCTGACATTTTTGCCTGTCCTGTCCAGACATCTCTGAGCGAAGCAAAAGAGAAGATGCCCTTTGTGCAGCACCTCCACAAGGTGGGGTTGCTGCTACTGAGCATAAGTTTCTCAGAGCCAAAAACGTCAAAATAAATCAGCTGCGTCTGGAACAAACTCAGCACCAGCTTCCAGCCCCACCACTACTGATGCCAGTGTTCCCAGCATCAAGAATGAAGAGGTGCTGCTGACAAGTAACTGTTGGTGGCTGGTAACAGAAGCTGATGAAGGACCAGGACTTACACTGCTGTGTCATGCAAGGTTACTGCCAATGAGAGGACCATCCTTAATTGATGTCAAAGACAAGGGGACAACAAATTGACTTTTTGCCTTTACTGAGCAAATTAAAGCTGGAGATGATGTTCCTGGTGAGAAGCAGTATATGCTACATGTTGAAAGCTAGCAGCACAGGGAAGGGGTGGATTTGCTTTGTTTGGCTGCAACCATTTGTGTGATCTCCTTGGACAGACACATGCCAAGATAGGTTCATAGAGTCACACACTGAAATAGCAGTGATTTGGCATCAACTGCAGCACTGGAAGAGGTCTTCCTAATGCACACAGATAAGTAGATCTGGATCTTGCACCTCATTCCAAGGTCTGAATGATTTTACAGGATATTTTTACCTAATTATTTGACCAGACAGCAGCGCTGCTGAAATATGGATTCCCTAATGGAATATACCCCTTACTGGGGACATGCCCTGAACAACATGTTTTTTGGAAAGTAATTTTCCAGAGGAGCTGAAATGGCAGGAAGTGCACTCATTGTGTATGTCCAGAACAGCAGGAGCAGAGGAGCAGAAGCATTTTCTCTAAGGATACCAAGAGGGAAAGCTTTTTGGTCTCATGCAATGGGGAACAGGTACACACACAGATAGAATATATGTGGACTTGGGCAATAGAGGATGGCTCAAATTACAGCATCATACACAGCTGAATTACCTTATTATGGCTTAAGAGGGAAATCTTGCAAAAACTGACCTGTACTAAATGTAACATCTGACACTAACACAGTCCTGAGTGTCCCAGAACCCTGCTCTGCACAGGAGCAGGGTGGGAGACAAAGAGCTGCTTGTGGACAGTGTAACCTATCGAATTCTGGTGTAACTCAACATGCAGACAGACTTCACCTAAGAAAGTGACAAAGAGGAATAATTAGCCCCATGGAGTTTAAACCTCCCCTCCCATCCTGCAAACACACCAAAATGTGAGGGATGGGCAAGATAATGGTAATGGTCAAATGGCTGATCAAAGGTCTGAGTGAACAAATAATTCATTAACAAGCTAGAACCTATTACCTAATACTGAACACAGACACCACTGTGACTTATAAAGCACCCCAAGGACAAGAAAACATCACCCAGTACCTTTCCAGTCTGGCTTAGGTCTTCAGACTCAGGTATGGAGACAGCAGGAGACAACTGTGGTGAGCTGGGAAGCCTCTTTGAGTGTGTGCTCAGCACATTTCCTACCTTCTAAACTCCTTCCTCCTCATTGCTCCCTATATTGAGCTCTGTTATCAGATATCCAGAAACTCATCCCCATTCCCTGCCATCCCCTCCCTTTTAACTATAAAGCAGCCATCTGCTTTGCAGCTTCCAATTTAGGAGCGATTGTCTGGCTGGGAAAGGGACATTCACCTGATGTTTTAACATGGACAGAAAGAGTGAAGAGTCACAGCTTTCAGTCACAGCGATGGCTGGGATTTAGGGGATCAAGTCAGGAGAGGAACAGTCCAACACCACAGCAAACACAGGACTAAGGCAGAGGACGCTGAATGCCTGACAGAGAAGAGTCAGGACACAGTATCGTGCACAAAGCAGCACCTAGAGGATGTTCCTCCACACTCACCTTCCTGCCCTGACGGTCCTTCCAGGAGACCCAGCGCTCGCCGTTGCGGCTGTAGTCAATGCGGTAAGCGCGGGCAAACTCCTTGCCTGTGGCATGGGCATGCCGTCCCTGAGTGCCAACCAAGGTGATGAAAAACAGCTTGTGCAGGTCGATTTGGAGGAACTGGACATCTTCTGGTTGCAGCAAGCCAGCTGGGCACCAGGCTCCATCCCCCTCTTCCCTTTGTAACCTGAGGGGAAAAGTACACGCACAAGAAGTTTCACTTAAAGGAACTGAGGAAAACACCTTGAAACTTGGGGAATTGGGAGAAGGAAACCAAATCAGCAAGAAAGACCTAACAGCTGGCTACCAAATACCTCTCCCCCCTTCAGGGTGATGGTAAATTGAGAGTCCTGTAGCTGGTTTTGCCCTGTTCAGAACAACTACGTCAGTTTAAGACATCTTTAATTACCTGTCAGAAGACACTCCTTCCCCAGACACATACTTTCATGTTGATCAGAAACAACTGTGCTACTCTGTAGGTAATTGCATACCACATGCTTTTTAGCACCTCACTGGTAAAGTGTACTTGCTTCACCTAAACCCCACACAGTAAGACCTGAACCTCTGCTTGGCCACCTTCTAGAGCTCGAACACACACAAAAAGGAGCTATCCTAAGAATACAGAATCCCAGCCTGGTCTGTGTTGGAAGGGACCTTAAAGCTCCTCCAGTCCCAACCCCCTGCGACGGGCAGGGACATCTTCCACTAGAGCAGGTTGCTCCAAGCCCCTGTGTCCAACCTGGCCTTGAACACTGCCAGGGATGGGGCAGCCACAGCTTCTCTGAGCAACCTGTGCCACTGTCTCACCATCCTCATCAGAAACCACTTCCTCCTAATACCCAATGTAAACCTGCTGTCTTTCAGTTTAAATCATTGCCCCATGTCATGTCACCCTGGAGCTCTGGTTGCATTACCCTGCATGCTCTCTGGACCTGTGTCTCCTGGGCTGTACTGCGGGCAGCTTGCACCTGGAGCTCTCCCCTCCCTATTTCCCCCATGCTACTTGCCATGGTGGATGCTTTTACCAGCGAAGTGCCAAATCTTTTGCTGTCCCTGCAGAATGACTCAGCAAGGCAGACAAAAAGCTCGTAAGTGTGGCTCCAAGTGTTGTGAACAGATGTCCCTACTTTGTGGCTGCACATGGAGCACTTCACCAGATGCATTCCAAGTAGCCAGCACTGCCTGACCAGGTCAGGGGGACATTACAGAAAGAAAAGCTCTGCCCATCTACAAATTATTCTAGGTCATCTCAACATATCTTCCACGTTTCCTTCAGACCTGCTTGTGCAGAACACTGCTGGGGGTACAGTATGAAGGTCTCTGCACCCAAATTGAACATTGTGGCACCAGCTGCAAAGATCAAGGCTTTTATCCTTGGGGATGGCTACCGCCATCAGCAGAACCTGTGAAGGAGCCATGCTGCCTTCCCTGGGTGTCTGCAGGCTCCCCATGCAAACCACGAGGTGGTGAGAGTTCTAAATATGAGAAATGTATCCAGACATGAAAAGACCCTATGGGCTTTCTAGCAAAAAGCATTTCCCAGCAAACAGGAAGACCTTGAAGTGTCCTTGTCTTTTGGACAGTTGTCTAATGGATGTGATCAGTGAGTGCCAAGCCCCGTGCATCAAGGAATGCAGTACCCAGAAGAGACACTGAAGGTCAAGGCAAAGGCTGGAGAAGATTTTTGTCTCAGCTGTTTGTGCCAGAACTTCTTACAGTGAAGTGGCAAGTAAATGAAGTTGTAAGGAAGGCAAGCAGGGTGACTGTGAAGTGACAGGGACAGACATCTGCATAGGACAACTATGACCTCTAACAAAATGAGGTCAGCTAGAGGATGCCTTCATGTCTTCACCCTGTGGACATCCAGCTGCCCTGGCAAAGAGACGATGATAACAGATGGTAAGTGATGCCTGAAGTATTTGCAAACTGCAGATAAGCCATCCCTCGGAGAACAAAGTGAGTCTCCCAGCTTTCAGACCCACAGGCGTGTTCAAACTCCACTAAAACACACGACACATTTGGCATCTTTGCTCTACCATAGACTAACCAAAAAAAAAAAAAAATAAATCAAGCACTAGGAGAATTTTATGATTTTGACTGCCCAAATTCACCATAAAGATGAAAGTACCATAATTAACCTGAAATTAATCTGCATTCAGCTCTGGGGCAACAGCACAAGAGGGATGTGGAGCTGTTGGAGCGAGGCCAGAGGAGGCCACGGAGCTGCTGAGAGGGCTGGAGCAGCTCTGCTCTGGAGCCAGGCTGAGAGAGCTGGGCTGGGGCAGCTGGAGAAGAGAAGGCTCTTGAAGGGGAGACCTTAGAGCAGCTTCAGTGCCTGAAGGGGCTACAAGAAACCTGGAGAGGGGCTTTGGACAAGGGCCTTGTAGGGACAGGACAAGGGCAATGGCTTGAACCTGCCAGAGGGGAGATTGAGATGAGCTCTGAGGCAGAAGCTCTTCCCTGGGAGGGTGCTGAGGTGCTGGCACAGGGTGCCCAGAGAAGCTGTGGCTGCCCCATCCCTGGCAGTGTTCAAGGCCAGGTTGGACACAGGGGCTTGGAGCAACCTGCTCTAGTGGAAGGTGTCCCTGCCCGGGGCACGGGGTGGGGCTGGAGGAGCTTTAAGCTCTTTTGCAACCCAAACCGGTCTGGGATTCTGTATTCGTATCTGACTTGCACCAAAGCCATAGGAATGTTTGATACCATCATTATAAACAATTCCAAGGTAACTTATAAGTATTCTGTAAATCATCAGTGAGTGGCTTTGAGAGAAACACAATGATAACAAGAAAAGAAAAGCCAAGCTTATGGCACACCATAGTGCTGCTTGACACTGAAACAAAATCCTTCAGCTGCTTTAGAACAATTCCTTAACTCTGCAGTTCCCAGGTTTTTGAGTCAAAGTAGACACAGCCCATTTCCCCAATAGGATGCTGTGGAAAAGTTCATCCTTGTAAATGATTTCCTATTATTTAGTTTAAAGCTCTCTACAAGAATCCCAGGGGCACTGTCCCGAGCTGATCTGTAAGTCACAATCCATTAGAGATTTATTCACAGGATGGGGGTCGGAAGCAACCTCTGGAAGTCTCTAGTCCAGTTTCTCACAGCAGAGCTAAAACCAAAGCTATGGTGTGCTGCTTTATACAGACAAATCCAGATTTCCCCCCCTTAATAATGAATCAGGATTTCCTGTATCACAGCTTGAGACCGTGACCATTGCCTCCTGGTCTTTCACAATGCTCTAATTAGATTTAACATGGAAGCAGTGAACAAGCTAAGCAAAGAGGTTTCTTTAAGGGTGAGGGAACTTCTTCCTCAACCACATCCTGGATATCTAGAAGAAAAAGTGATTACATTTTTGCTGGAGATGAACCCACCGTGCATACTGGGGCCCTGTGGAATCATACCACTGGCTGGAAGCTGTGATGTCTTCATCTCGTATCGTCCCTTCGTGCATACCCAAAGGGTAACGGCATATAGCTGAAAATGGGAACACAAGCAAGGCCAAAAGATCAGTTCCAATTCCTTCTAAATCACCAGACAAGTTTAATTAAAAGACTATCATGCCTAGGGAATAAACATGGGAATGATAAAATGGAGAATGCAAATAAAAAGGATGAAGTACTCTATAATTACTATAAACTGAAATTATAAGTAATGAAATGCACTCACAGCATCATTCAGCAGAGTCCTGGCAAGGCAAAAGCTTTACAGAGAAACACTTTAAGAACAGGAAATCCAAAGCCATACTATGTTACCGGTTGTGTGGACCTATTTTACAATGAAAAGCTATCAATAATGAGACATAAAAAGGAATCATTTGTTAAAAAGTTTTTTCTTCTTCTTCTGGAACAAACTTCATGCTTGACTTGCATTCAAATAGGAGCAATTATCATCTTCATCAGGCTGGTTACAAGTGAGAAATAAAACTGCTTTTATTATAGATGACTAGAGCAGCTTATGGAAACATCTGCTCTGTTGTGTCACTGCAGGTTGGAGCTTACATTTGAGCACAAGCTCTGGCCATCCACACTGCTCCATCCCAGGCTGTTCCCAGCCTCAAATGGAGCAGGCATATCTCTCCAGACATGAGAACACGCTCAGACTTGGTGCCTCGAGGAAGTACACACACAACTGGCTCAAGCCACGGACCTCTACAAGTTCCATCCAGCTCAATACACCAAAGCCAGTGCAGATGGAGCTCAGAGATCCAAGCTGGCCAAATTCTCTCCCCTGACACAAGTTTTTAAACATGTCTTGGAATATTAAAGATGTTTCAGAGAACTCAGAAACTTAATGTGTTCATTAAGGCTCAGGATTCAAACCAGACAAGTGAGATATTTTTGTCGGACTGACATCAACAGCAGATTAAAAAGAAAGTTATATGGGATTAAATCATGAAACAACTAAAAGACCAAAACACACTCAATGGCACGTCCAGGAAAGAAGGAAATGGACTTTTCACAGATTTTTGGTCTATGTCCTCATAGCAGCCCCACAACAGCCCCTGTCTGCGGGGACACAGGCAAGAGCCACACAAGCTTCAGTCACTCCATGGCACACGTGTTGCTGCATCCTCACTGCCTGTCCCCAGCCAGGACACTGCCTTGGGTGTGCTCCTCATTCCTCTACCTCAGGACTGACTCCCTTGCACCAAGCCTGGACCAAGCTGTTCTCCAGGCTCAGAGGCTACAAGAAAGGACAGAAGCATCAAACCCACCACAGGCCATATAACTGCCTGACATATTTCAGTGTAGAAATGTTTGCATTGTCAGGCACAGTCTCAGTGAATGTGTGATGTTCTTCATATTCTTAAATCATCTTGTAAAGGAGATGGATGGTGAGGTGACAGTGTCTGCTGATACCACCAGGTTATTTAATACAGAAGAAAAATCAAATTATGGAAATACAGACAAAACAAACTAGAAGACACGATTACACCACCAGCTGTATTCATGGTCAGATGCCAGTCAGATACAGAACAGAGCACTCACTCCTTCCTTCTCCCATCAAAAGGCAGAGAAGGCAGCACAGATGAGGTAAGGAAAGATCAGCAGGCTCATCGTTACAAAAGAGAATACTGAAGTGAAGCATGACAAAGATATTTATATCATAAACAATTACTCACTGTCTCTAAAAATACCAGAGGCAGGAGGCATCAAGAGATCAGGTAGCAGAGTTCAAAACCAACATACGCATCCTTCATCGCCTGAGAGCTCTGAATGCCAAAGGTACCCAAGGTACAAAAATCACCCCCACACACACTGCCACAAGCAAACACCCAAGGGGTAGCTCAGAAAGCTCCTATCCAGCAGAGTGCAGGAAGCCAGAGCACACATGGGTAGAGCACTGCTGTGTGCTTGCCCATCTGTGCATCCTTCCCAAGCCAGCAGGGATGGGGACCCTGCTGGAATCATGACACCAGGCTGGATGGGCCTCTGGTCTCACCCAGAGCATTCATTCATATACCTGAGGTTTCTTAAGAGGCCTGTTTACAGAAGAATTCACTGGGAAGCAACTGCTACCTGGCTGGGATCAAGCATGATGACTGTGCAGGCTGAGAGCTCTAATCCTGCTCGGACACCGAGGTAATTTTAGTAACCAAACTAGCCTCCACTGTCTTCACTCTTCCCTGTCCCACCAGTACAATCTGATCTATTGCTGGGAAGCCAGTATACTTCTAGTTGCTGAACTATGGGTAAATATCTGAAGATCATCCAAAAGGGTGGAGTTGTCTGAAAGCAGAAAGGGGTTTATGTGTTTCTGCAGTGGGAGTCCTGTCTGGTCACACATTATTTAAAGGTCAAGTGCACACCATACAGCAATGCCAGACGGAGAGCTGGCTAGGTGAGAAGGACTCTGGGGGACCAGGGCTTATAGCAATCCTTAACAAAACTCATTTGTCCTCAGACCCAGGGCTGGCAGATGGAAGCCAGAGCGTCCCTGGCATGGAGGGATGCACTCTGCAGGCGGCTGTGGCTCTCACCAAAACAAGCTGCACGAGGCTTTCACCAAGATGCACATCTTCCCACCCAAAACCACCCTTGGGTTCTGTTTAGGTGCCACCAGGACTGCTGCTCAGATATCCCTGACCCTCTACTATGCACTGAGGAACACACTCACCTGCCATGCAGAAAGGCTACACTGAGGCTCAGAGAAGTGTTGCAGCTCACGCCTGTTAGTGAGGTCAAACAACTGATGCTAGCAAAGGGACTCCACAGAATCCTTCCTACACAGGTCTGAAATCACCCACAAAGCAGCCTCTTTGGTGTAGAAGGCAATGCAGAAGGTGCTTCAGAGCACTCCTGGAGCAGAGCAGGAGGTCAAGATAATCACAGCTGGGCATCACAGCCAAGGAGCATCAGCCAGGCCATAAGGTGTGCTGGAGTTGGGCTGGGAACAACAGGGCACACACAGCCCCTTGGTGCAGAGAGGGCTGAGCAAGCAGAGCTGCTTGAGGAAGTCACAGGGAGAGGCAAGTGTGAGTAAAGCTACATGCTGCTTCCTTGGTGGAAAAAGATGACTGTGGAAGTGTGGGACCACAGCCCTGTGCTCAGATCCCATCCACCCCCCAGGATCTGGTGTGGGGGGGGAGCTATTCCTGCACCTTTGGCTGTACCAACTTCTGTAGTTCCACCGCCAGAAGGAATCTGCAGGTGACTGACCCTCTGGCTGCTGTCTTCCCTCTTCTTCCACTGGGTTTTAACCATCAAAAGGAGATGGTAACCCAGTTCAAAGTTGGACTGTGTGGAGTGTACAGTGCAGGGAAGAGCTGTGTAACAGGGGAGCACAGACCCTGCTGAGCCCCTCACAGGCCTTGCTTCACTTCTGGCTGGTTGCAGCACAACCTCAAACCTCGGCACAGATCCAGAGGCCAGAGCAGGGTCAGAGCCACAGTTAAAAGGCCTACAAACAAAGAGAGCCAGACCCAGCAGAGCAAAGGAAGGCCCTCAGGGTAGCACTGCTGCCTCACCACACCTTCAGCCAAGCTGGAAAAGGATTACACTCATGTATTTCACAGACTGTCTCCAGCTCGAACCACCTCATTATGGGGATTTTTGCAGTATATTGCAGACCATTACCTTACTCATCTCCATCGTGATTTCAACTTGCCAAGTGCTGTAGCATAAGAGGTCAGGCCTTCCACAGGGACTCACAGGCTCATATCCTTGTCTCCACTCTAGCTTTGTGCCAGGTAGGGTTTTCTACCTTTCTTTCCACACTTCTCTCTCGAGAATCCCTCTTGCTGGCCAAGAGTGCTGTGGCTTGCGCTTTGCTAACTGGCAATTTGCTTTCCACAGCATCTCTGAGCCAGTCTAGAGCCAGGTTTGTTCTGCAGGCCACACGGTCAGTGATGAAGGGATAACCAGAACTCAGGACAGGCCTGCAGAGAGCACAGACCCTCTGGGTGGGCAGAGAATGGAGTATATCCATGTGCCTGAGCCCTCCTGGGACTGACAGGAGAGGTGTCCCACTCCAGCACAGGAGCCCAGGGGAGGACATTCAGGTACTACATTAGTGATCATAATTACATGCATACATTACATTCACCATGAGAGGCAAAGAAAGGTTGAGAACGAGCACATGAAAGGCGGGAGAGGAGAGTCCTCTCCCAGCCTGGCAGCTCCCTACCAGGGTTGACCTGGGCGCCTGCCGGCTCAGGCAGGGAGGCCAGCAGCAGCACGCAGAAGATCATGGTAGCAATCGCAGGCTGTGCAGGGTCAGATGGGTGCGAGTCCTTCGAACACAGCAGCTGCCATCTACATCTCTGAAAGACAAAGCAAAGAGACAAGATGAGAGTCCTCCACAGACAGGACTCCTCTGTGCTGCAGGCTGGCTCTATTGCCCTTGCCTCGTGACGGGTCAGGCAACCTTCCACGCCTTGTCAAGAGTGTTTTGACCTCAACCCTACTCTGAGCCATCCCCTCACAGAGGCTTAGTGAAGAACTAATGATTGCCCAGCTACCTATGCTATCTCTAGAGCTATTCATGGAATTCAGCTTTCAGAAGCTCAGCTCCTACAACTACCATGTGGAAATACTCTCTTAACTGCTTTTAACCAAATCCAGTGCAAAGTAATCTGCCCCCTATCAATTCTTCACCCTCCTCATTACATTATGAGCACTGAAGCTGTATCTACAGCAAACCTGGACAGTCCAACCAGGGCTCATCCACCCAATGCACATCTCTATCCACACCAGCTCTGTACTCCAAGCCAAGCGGGCACTCTGGAACTTGTCTCACGACTGTAGGATAAATGTCTAAAACAGGGTGAAAATCATCTCTCCCTACATGTCCACACTGCTGCCACAGGAGCATGTGCACTCATACATGCAAGCACACTTCATTTCCTGTTTGGAAACAAGGAGAATAGCAGAAGGCTTAAACTCTGGCAATTCCAGTGGAAATCCATGATAACACCTAAAGGAACACAAGGTCATCTCAGCAGTATGTGAATTCTTTGTGTCCACATTGACTACAAAAAGCCTCGGGAGGCTCCCATCCTGGAGGAGAGCTTTACAGAAAGCAGGTTAGAGGCTCTGTCTCCTAATGAAATGTCAGGCAAAAAGAAAACAGAACAAAGCAATAAATGAGAAAGTTGCCAGGACCAGAGGGTGTTTCTCAAGAACCCTCAGAGTGGTAGTAAAAAGGCAAAACTGAATGCTAGGATTTGTTAGTAAAGGAAGAGAGGATATGAAAGGGCCCATCGCTATGCCAGTGCATACATGCATGCAAGAGCATCAGATGCCATTAGCTCAGAGGTTTCTAACAAAAGGCTGTATTTTTTCCACCCAACAGAATTAAACTGTACAAGTCAGAGCCCTCAGTTGCCCTGGATACCAAAACAATTGGATAGATTCACAACAGAAAGACACAGCACAGCTTCTTAAATCCAAAGGTAAAACCTTTGGCTCAGGAAATCCCCCCGCTGCAGATTGCTGAGGAGCTGAATCAGAGTTAGAATCACTGAAGCTTGTCCTGGTTTTATTCTCTTTCCTAAGGATATGCTACTGGCCATTGTCCCTGCTGGATTTCATCACAAGAGATGGCTCTGAGCCTGAAAAACAACTGAGGGCCTTCTTGGGAGAAGAGCCAAACACACGTGCAGGAGGGGAACTGTGATGGTGGATGCTGCCCAGCAGTGCTGTGCCCAGCCACAAAGCAAACCAAGACAGACCTTAACATGCTGCTTCATCCACCTCCAGAGCTCCACGTGAGGACCCTGGCCAAGGCTGACAACAAGGTTTTCTGCCACCTCAGGCAAAAGCAAAGCACTGGAGGGAAGAGGAAGCCCTTGGCTGAAATGGAGGGGAGTGATCTCTGATCAAACACCCCAATTCCCACCATCCCAGGGCAGGCTGCAACTGCCACAGAGCAGACACTTCTTGTAGCCAAGCAGAGGGAGTCTCTAAAGACATTTTTGTGGGAGAGTTTAAGGACAGTGCTGGTGGATGTTAGTCTATGCAGGTGCTTTGCTGGGGTGCCCCAGAGGCTCCCAGAGTGGGACTTGCAAAGGGAACTGCACAGAGTTCAGCACTAGAGGACACAATCTTCCCACAGGACCCAAGAAAGGGAAGTGTTACAAACATTAAGGCTTTACATTTAACCTCCTTCCTGGAGGAGGTGATGGGAAACCCAGCAGAGCACTGTTTGGGTGTGCAGGATGCCCTCACTGTGACCCACGTACCCATCCAGATCAGCTGCACTGTATGGGTGCCACCTGGGCTAGAGAAGATCCTTCCCATGGGTCCCCATCCTGGCCCAGCCACTGGACATTGCTGCAGGATGCTGAGGAGGCCCTGAAGAGAACAGCAGCTTGGAGACATCTCCCAGGTGGAGGTTTAAAGCTGTCAGCTGTACCAGAGGCCTCAAGAAGGCAAAGGATGAGCACACAGACACTGCACATGCTCCTCACCCCTGCAGAGCCTAAACCAGAGCCTGCCAAATGGGGAGAGGATTAGACACCCATAAAGACACAGGGTAGCTCCCAAAGCACCCAGGGGTTTTCCTCTGTAACCTGTCCAGGGTTAAGGGAAAGGGTGGCTAGAGAGCACTGAAATAGGGCTAGTACATGGCTGGGTGAGGACCAGAGGCCACTGTGGAAGGAAATACGAAACAGGAGCAACCCCAGACAGCACTGGAAGTGTTCAAATGCCTTGGATTCCCATTGGATCCAAAAGACCAGCACAGAAGGATCAAGAGCAGGGAGGCAGATACCTGCAGCAGAGCACAGAGATGAAGGAGCCCCCATCCTCTGCCATCAGTGCACAGCTCACAGCCCAGTTGAGATGGGACAGCCCTGACTGAAAGGTACCAAGTTGAGCCTTAGCATAAGGATTTTGTCTGTGACAGAAGATTAGCTGTGCTAAGTGTTCTCATGCTCTCAACATGGCAAGTCACAAAGTGGCACGTCAAGTGGAAGTCACAACAATGCCAAAGTCACAGCAATATAACGAATGCAACACAAACAGAACCATCATCCCATCTGACCAGGAACAGACCAAACACCAGAATTTAAGTGCCCATTTGCTCTAGGCAAAGCTCACCCCATGTTCTAAATGACACCCATTGCACTGCCACAGCAAGTCACATCACACAGGAAAAAATCCTTCCCTGTGAGGGTGCTGAGGCTCTGGCACAGGGTGCCCAGAGAAGCTGTGGCTGCCCCATCCCTGGCAGTGTTCAAGGCCAGGTTGGACACTGGGGCTTGGAGCAACCTGCTCTAGGGGAAGGTGTCCCTGCCCGGGGCAGGGGATTGGAACTGGAGAAGCTTTAAGGTCCCTTCCAACACAAACCAGGCTGGGATTCTGTGATTTAACCACTTTGACATGGTAAGATAATAGGAGGGAAGAAGGAATGGGGTGGAGGGTAGGCAAGGAAAGTCACACAAATGCCCAAGCACCATGTCAGCTCCTGCCACTGAGCCAGCAACCAGCACTGGAGGAAAGGGATGTGCTGGGGCAGCACAGTCGTCTGGGCCACCCTATCCCACCCTGTGAACCAGGGGCTCTTTGGGACTTGGTGGATAAGTGAAGCTCAGCAGCTCACACAAAAACAGGGTGGCTTGGGGGAACTGCAAGCCAAAACTGGAAGTGTTCAGTGTTTCTATATGGCCATAAACGGCAGCCTGGCCTCCAGGAGAGAGAAGGAAAGCTTCAGAGCTGGCTCTAGAGCATCTGTCTGCAACTCTGCGCCTACAAAAGATGGCTTTGAATTTGACTCCCGGCTAAAGAGTGGCCAAGATGAGCAAGAAGAATCCTCTCTGGACATGTCTCTCTCCTGTTCACAGAGGGAACTTAACAGCTGGCCTGGACCAGCCTCATCATTCTCTGGTGAGCACAGTTTGGTGGGAAAGCATCACCTTGGCATGTGGCAGTGACAAATTACATCCAGCAGCTCAGCCCTACATGGGGACCCCAGCAGCTGGGCTCAGGTTGTGCTGGATTTGCTCTTCCCACCACACTTGGTTCCCAGCCCTGGGCCACCAAAGTGCGCGTTTGGGAATGCCAGCAGAGATGCTGCACACTGGGAGCAAAGAGTGTCATTTCTCATCTTCTAGAGCTACACAGCAGCACTTGTTCTCCTGAGCAAGGTCACCAAGAGTGGTTTTCTCCCTGTCTCATTATCCAGAGGAACCTCAGCTCCCCTCAGGAGCTTGTACTGCCAGAAATCACTGTCTGAAGACCTTCTGATGTTGATTTCTGCTGAGCCCAAATCTCAGCCAGTAGTAGATTGGATTCCCAAACTGCACACTTCCCAGTGCTGCAACACACTGGAATACACTCTTAAATACAAGCCTCTGCATACACTGCTTGGAAATCATCTCGATAGTTTCCTTTGTAGCTCTTTCAGCTCCATGAGCCCCTCACTGGGACTCATCCTTTCTTCCCCACTTCCCCACATGTACACACAAAGTGCTACAACTCCAGCACAGGCCCCAAACCAGCAAAACCAGGATCAGCAACAACCTCAGAGAGGCAAGAAAGCGTTAAACTCTGCTCTCAGGCTGAATGGCTCAAGTTGCTAATTGCTAACAGCTGCCTGCAGGAGAAGAAACCCCTCTTACAACTATTGTGAGGGTGGAAAAAAAGCAGCTCCTCCCTGAAAAACTGAGAAATGCAAAAAAAGGGACAGTTATCCCCAATATACCCTCTCTAAAGAGCCAACCCATCTCAAGAGCAGCAGCTCGCTGTGACCCAGCGCTGTCCCACGCATGGAGTCCGAGAGCAGCAGCCCAGTGGGCGCAGGAGGGAGCTATTCTTTAGTGATGTGCACACAGAAGGTGGGACTTGGAGCTCCTCCAGGCACTGTTCTCCCTCCAGAGATCCATTATGGAGGTCTGGCATGTTTGCAAGCCTCTCTAGATCCCAAGTGAAATAGGCAGTTGTTTTAACTGGTTCCTTTGCAGATCATTACATTGGATTGGGACCTCAGGCTTTGCTGCAGGAATCCCATTACAGACGCCCAGCACCAGGCCAACAAACTCCACGGTCACGATGAGGACTCACTGCTGTATGATGCACTCTGTATGCGTTACAGGAAGGTCTAACCTAAATCAAAGTATCCTCAGAAGAGGTTCGGGAATGCTCAGGAGCATTAAATGGTACCTCCTAGCATTCCTACAGGAATTCAAGGAGGAAACAGCAAAGTTACTAATTGGGGCAATATCTGATGCCTGAAGAAATAAAGGCTGGAAAGTGTGATTTCCACTTTTCTGGCTCTGAAACAATAGTGGAACATGTCTCTCTGCCTCAGAATTAACCTGAGATACCCTGAACCCAGCAGCATTCCCCTGGAGCACACACAGCTATTGCAGCTCCAGTTTGGACCAAACAAAATGTGCTGATGAAATTCAGCTTCACAGAAAGAATTCTGATCACTCCTTACAACATTCTGGGTGCATGGATGGGACCACTATCAGGATGGCCATGCCATGTATGCAGGAGCCCTGCGAGAAGGTGGCAGCAAGTTTTCCCTTCAATAAACCAAGAGTGTGGCCTCTGTGGCCATCCCCAGACTCCTCCAACCAGGCAGCATGCGGAGAGGTCCCTGCATGATACATGGGTGAGACTTGGCCAAACCAAGTGCAAACAGCAACACCACCAAGCAACACACTGGACAGTAACAGGGGAGTTGGGCAGGCCCAGCAGGATCCTGGTGTGAAGCACGAGGTTGCAACAGGAAAGCTTAGACATAGGCACCAACAGGGATGGTCAGAAAGAGCCTTGGCAATGTTAGGAGTGTTAGGTGACACAGGGCAGGAACAGCAACACCACAAAGTTATGTCTGGAGCAGCAACATGGCTGGACAGGTAAAAGAAACCAGATTTTAGGTGAAGGAGTTGGGCTTATCAAGATGTATGTGAGAAGATACAGGAATTGGAAAAGTGAGATGGGAACAGGCTCCAGTGTGATCTTTGAGGTAGTATGAGGAGACCTGTCACCAAGAGAGACACAAAAGAACAACACAAGGGGCTTGGAAAAGGACTACAACATTCTGGTGTGCCACCTGAAGTGGGGACAGGGACACCAAAGAGCTGGGTCTGAGGCAGTGGCAGAGGAATGGAAGTATCAAGGTCTGGGTGTACTTTGTGGTCACTCTCTTGAGGGGTGGGTGATAGGAATGTCCTGAGGCCGAGGAGGGTTTGAACCTCGTTTTCCATGTTGTAGCCAAAAAACATCTAACAGCGCGAATATGAAAGTACCTCACTCTTGCTAGATTTCAAGAGAAAACCACCATTCCAGTCACCCATCCATGGCCATTTAGCACTGGGAGAAGGTTCAGCCCATGGACTCAGATGATGGAATGCCTCATCTACAACCCAGAGAGGTGCCCGTGCTTCTGCAAAGAGCTGGAGACCCCCAAATCCTCCAGCATTTCCCACTGCCTGTTGCCAGTCCCACAGGAGTGGGGTGTCCTCACTTCGTGAAACTTCACAGAGCACTTCTGTCCTAAAACCCAATTTAGGGATAACTGAACAATATGATTTAATCCATCAAAGTAACCAGGTCAAAAATAGAAGCCATTAGAAAGGCAAGGCCAAAGATAAGGAAATGCAAATTCATTGTACAACAACAGGTAAAAACCAATCGCTACCCTTCTCCACTGACCCCAGGCAGGGCTCTGTGCTTATCCCAACTGAGGAATCTGGAGGTTCTCCCCATGACCAGGCAGATACACTGCAACTCTACACAGGACACGAGTGCACATCATGCCCAGGAGCCCAAAACCCAGCAGCAGGGGCAGGGCAGCCTCCTGGAGTCCACCAAGCCCTCCAAAACACACGTGCCTGCAACTGAGGAGCAGCCTCCAGGCTCAGGTCCCACTGTTTCTGCATGACAGAGGTGGCAGAAGAACAGATGTGCAAACAAGGAGTTCCATGTCCCTCCTTCCTCCTTGCCCAAGCAGCAGCAGTCACTGTCCCTCACCAAAGTTTCATCCCCCCCAACAGGCAGCAGAGCACGTGGCACGTTGATGTTTTCACTCTGCTCCTTGCACTGGCATCTCCCTCCAGCTTTGCTTTTTGTGAGGAGGTTGCTTACTCTTCTTTTTTTACACTATCTTTAAAACACATCAACTACAAGTTAGCAATAGGCCTCTCAAGACCTACAACCTTCCACTGCGAGAGTCTCACATAGCAACCATACATTTGACATGTTAACCACACGGATGACAGATGGAGTATTAAGAGCACTCAATCTAAACCACCTTCCTCCCTCCCCACTCTCAAGGGGCTCCACCAGAACCTTTTACTCAGCTCTACTCAGAACTGCATTCAGGAGGAGATCAGGATACTGAGCAGCAGAGTTATTGGGGCTGCAGGAGAGCACCTAATCCCACCTCCTGCTCCAAGCAGGGTCAGCATCAACTCCAGAGCAGCCTGGGCAGGACTTTGTCCAGCTGGGTATTAAAACCCTCCAAGGTCAGAGTCTCCCCCACCTTTCTGGACAACCTCTTCCACTGTGTGACTGTCTGCAAAGGGAAAGCTTCACCCCTCCTTATGCCAAGGCAGAAGCTCTTGTTATTTCAGTCAATGATCATTGTCAACCTTCCTATTACACATCTCAGCGAAGAGCTGGTTTCTGTCTTCTTGATAAACTGCTCTTTGGTACCCTAAAGCGTTCTCCTCTCCCAAATAAACCTCCTCAACCTCCTCAGTGAAGCCAGCTTCCAGTATTAAGTTACTTAATGTTTTCTCCCAAGTCACCATTCCTGGGACCAAGTCTCCAGCCAGCAGTGGGACAGCTCTGGTTGGATTTGCTATGACTTCCACTGGCTTCTTCATGGGCAAGCCAGGGGATACCTGCGTTTGTCCCGTGCTGACACGAGAGCATGGCTGGAGCACTGTTCCATGGCCCTGTGTTTAGGGACTGCATGGATCACATTCCCACCACTATTTTGAGAGGTATCAGGTGGCACTTTATAAATCAACTTGTTCAACATGGTACTGATCAGCAAATGGAAACTGAGACCCTGCCACCTTAGCACAGCGAGAGGACACAGACCGGCTACACAGACAGCACAGACCAGACACCACCAACACAGCTCAGGAGGCTGTTCCTCCCTCAGAGCCCACCAGCTACCAGCAGTGGTGAGTCCCTGAGCAGAGCATGAAGGACAGGCCAGAAACCAGACCCTGCACAGGGCAAAGGGGACAGCTCTGCCCAGGGGCATCCAACACCTCCTGCTCCCAAAGCAGAGCCTCTTCTGCCTTCTGGGAGCAGCAGCATTCAGTCAACAGCAGAGATCCAGGTATATGATGTCAACACAGTTCCTTTTGGCAGCTAGTACACGATTCTCATTAAAAACCACAATCTGAAGACTTTCTGGATGGGATCTGCTTTCCATCAGAGCACATGGAGCACTGAGCGTGTTCCTTCTTTAATGTGACATTGATGTACGGATGCAGCAGCTCCCCCGATCCCACTCTGGCTGGAGGTCAGGCTCTCCCTGTTGGTCACCTGCTCCCACGCTATTTTAAACCACTTCCACAACATTTATGTTTTCCTAAACTTCAGGAACTCCTTTGGTCCTCCCAGATTTATTACACATCAGCAGCCAGGATTCAGAAAGCTGCTTTGCCAGTTGGTTTTAAACAAACAAGTTCCTACCTTGCTCCGATTTCAAAGCTTTCAGCCTGTTATCTTGTGTTTAATGCCCTCCCCCATTACCAGTGCAAGGGAAGGTATTTCTATATCCTCATAAGGCAGAGGACATCATCCACCTCCTGCCCAAACACAGGATATATTTTACTTCTCACTATTGTTACTCGCAATCAGTTGGGGTTTTTTAACCTTCCCAACTATATAAACACCACTGATGACATTTATTTTGTTATAGATATGAAAATATTTCTCACTGTGTTTTTACAGTTATCTTTAGCTTTGCCTACATCCCAAAATACCTACTTCACAACAGCAGCTACTTATTATCTACAACTTCTTTTGTTAATTGCTCCTGGTGGAATCTTTTAAAGAGATAAAACATGAAAACTGGGACAGACTCTTTCCAAAACAAGAAGCTAATCCACAACATACCCAGCACCAAGCTGAGAAGCTGCTGGGATTTGCAAGGGTAGAAGCCAAGCTCTAAGAGACGGTTTAGTGAAAATCAAACCAGAAGCACTATTTGGAACATCTACTCACTTAGCTTGTCCATCTAGAGCCACCACAGAAATGCTGATACCACCAAAAACTGCAATTTATGAACTTTGTGAAATGTCTCTTCATAAAGCAAAGCTTCAGTGCACCTGCCACTAGTACCCAGACTTGCCCTTAGCTCAAGGAGCATCACTGGCTCTGCTGCAGTCCTGCCAAAAACTGTTTGTAAGTGTGAAAAGACATGCCATACAGCTACAGAAAGACACCAAACGAAGCTTTTCCAATATCAGAAAGAAGCCAAATTGCCATCACTTACAGCAATCCACAACTGAAGTAACCCTAAAAACCAAAGTGCAGCAAACTCCCCATGACCCAGTTTCAATGTGCGCTTGAGCCCAGAACCCCCCCGTGTGCTGGGTGCACCCCCAGAGTGTGAGCAGCAGGTCAGGGAGGGGATCCTGCCCCTCTGCTGTGCCCTGGGGAGACCCCCCCTTCAGCCCTGATCCAGCTCTGGGGAACAGCACAAGAGGGACGTGGAGCTGTTGGAGCGAGGCCAGAGGAGGCCCCAGAGCTGCTGCGAGGGCTGGAGCAGCTCTGCTCTGGAGCCAGGCTGAGAAAGCTGGGCTGGTTCAGTGTGGAGAAGAGAAGGCTCCTGAAGGGGACACCTTAGAGCAGCTTCAGTGCATAAAGGGGCTCCAGGAAACCTGGAGAGGGGCTTTGGACAAGGGATGTAGGGACAGGGCAATGGCTTTAACCTGCCAGAGGGGAGATTGAGATGAGCTCTGAGGCAGAAGCTCTTCCCTGGGAGGGTGCTGAGGCGCTGGCACAGGGTGCCCAGAGAAGCTGTGGCTGCCCCATCTCTGGCAGTGGTCAAGGCCAGGTTGGACACAGGGGCTTGGAGCAACCTGCTCTAGTAGAAGGTGTCCCGGCCCGTGGCAGGGGTTGGAAATGGAGGAGCTTTAAGGTCCCTTCAACACAAACCAGGCTGGGATTCCATGAAAGTGTTTCTCCCCTCCTACAGCACACAGGCCTGAACCAGAGAAGACAAGTCAGGTTGTGTCCTCAGTGGGTATCTTTTCTTTGTGCACCTAACCACAGCAGAGCAGTCTGTAACACACATCTGCTACACTCTGTGTATTAAACAAAGTTTGCTCAAGCAAAGTGGTTTTAACGTTTGATTTATGAAGTGTCTGGCAAAGATGGGAGCAGTGAGTGGCAACACTTAGGGATCAGCTCAAATTGCTGCACCAAGTCTGGAGACTCCTCCAGCGGGGATTTCCAGGCAGGTCTCACCATGTTCTGCTGGGTTTGGTATCTACAAGTTCAACTCCTTAAGATAAACTTTAACTTCTCATGTACACAGATGAAATTTCAATTAACTATAAAGGTTCCAGCAAAATACCCACCGTGACAGTTCAGATAAGACCTTTTTTACCACTGAGCATTTCAAGCAATCAAAGTAAACGTTTTGCTTATAAACAAAGGAAAACACAAGTACATTGGAAAAGCTCTAACAGCACTTCACAGCTATGGAGAATGGCTGATTTTGATCACATTTTCTCAAGCCAGAGCAGGAAACAGGAGCCCACAGAGAAGCAATTACACAGAAGGCAGGTAGCTGTAGGAAAATCCTGGGATTCTTTGAGGCAAAGACAAGAAACAGAAGAGATGAGGGGGAGAAAAAGAAATATGTAAAATAATGATGCCTAGACCTAAAAGAAGGATCCAATTTACCTCTTTCCCATATTGAAAACGAACTGAAATTAAAAAACAACACATTAAAACTGAGGAAATGAAATTCCAGGGCATACCATGCACATGAAGCCTCTGGGATATGTTGCCACAGAGCAACGTGGGAGTAATACCATAAAATACTGGAAGTGGATCTACATAATAAGAACATCTGCGATTCCATTTGCAGAGTCAAAGAAAGAATACACTCGATATACATTTTCAGCTACCCGGGTATAAGCAAACCAGTAATTAATGTAACCAGAAAGTGATCCCCTACAAGGCAGGTTCTTCCACATTTGCCTGCATTCGAGCTCTTGGGTTTTGTGTGCAATGTGCCATCAGCCCCTGCCCGAGATAAACCGGGCCTGAGTAGGTGGGCTGTGATCTAATCCAGTTTGGCAAGCTTTGCTCTGTGTACAGACATCACATTTCAGCTCTCGGCAGCTTATTGTGCAGCTTCTCAAGAAGAGAGACAAACTACCCACCTTTTCATTATTATTATTCACTTTCTGTAGCAGAGATTATCCTCTGTGACACAAAAAGGGCAGATGAAATTTCAGCCAAACCTACTCAGTAAATACCTGCGGAGCAGTGAGTGACCCTGTGGAAACACAGCTATTTGGGAGAGTTTTTTCCAGCTATTAACCTGGAAAAAATGAGTTTACTGGGGAATTAATCAGATTTTATCTAGAGGGGTTGCTACACATTTAACCCTAACAACAAGGATTCTCAGGAGCAGCTTCCTGCACATCCACACTCCGGTGGTTTAGGCTAAATGTGAGTCCAAGGAAGTTGGACACTGATAGAAACTGCAGTAGGCACATCAGGAGGGGACAGGGAGGTCTGCACTGCCCCAGGAGGTGAGAGGCGATGCACAGCCACGGAACCCACACGGGGCAGGAGCCGCTGGGGCTCAGGGTCAGAAGCGTGTCTCCTCACTCTCCCACCATCACGAGCAACCCCCTGCCAGCCCCAGCTTTGGGTATCTGACTCCCCCTTATCCCTGAAACAGCACAGCATGTCCGATTAGAGCTCAAACACCATGGGCTTTCCCAGCGAGCAACAGCCCCACAAACCACTCCTGCCCAGGAGAACACACCAGCCAGCTTCGCATTCCCACCCCACAAAGGATACCGGGTTCCAGGGCACGGAACATGAGAATATCCATGATCTGTGAACCCTCCGGCAGCTGTGGCAGGAAAAACAGGGTGCAAAGATCCACCATCTCCTACCAGCCCAGGGAGAACAGCCTCCACATCCCAGCACTGCCACCTCTACAGCCCCTGCTCCACTTCCAGCCAGTCTCCAAAGGCGTTTGCGCATTATCCAACATCGGAAGCGCACGGGGGGGAAAGAGCAGAGTTAAGCTGGAAGGACCCTACCTGCCTTGCCCGGGGCCTGCTGAGCACAGGGAACAACTGCCATGTCTCTCTTGAGATCCATAGGTTGAGCCAGGCTGTAGTTTCGACATTCCTTGCAACTTTCCACCAGCACACGATATGTTCAAACTTGAGTAACTCCTCCCTCATCCCTCCCTCCCTCCACACACACACGGACAGGCCCAGGAGATGGCCCTGCCTCTATCATCCCAGTTCCTATAGCAACTCCTGACCCAGCAGATGGAAACAGAGCTGTTTGCTAGGCAAAGCTGCCTGCTTGGATTCCTCGGCTCTTCCCTGCTGTTGGCCCCTCCTTGCTCCAGCGCTCTCCCTCGGGGCTGCTCTGCTGGCACCCGGCCCGGACTGCGCCTGGAGGAAGGCCAAGCTTTGAATTCATTTAGTGAAACCACAACAGAAAGCAGCTCTCCTGCTCAGGAAGCAGGGCCCGTGTAGTCCCAGGGGCGAGCCAGGCCCCGCACGGCACAGCCGGCTTCACCTTCTGGTTTAACACGGCTGCCGGCGCTCGCAGGGAAAGTCCCGGCGGGAACATCACTGCACCGTGCGCCCCGCGTCTGTTCTCCACCAGCCCGTATCCATGAGGGAAAAGCAATGAGCAAAGACAGTTCTAGTCATTTATTAAGCAAATCCAGCCGATGGGATTATTGCAAAGAGCAGAAGTGCTTCTCAGACATTTGGACTTTTGGTTCCAGAGGCTTTCCTGGAAGAGGGAAAGCCCAGAAGAAACACCAGGGCTCAATGCATGTTTATCACAAGAGATTACGCCTGCTGCTTTCCTCAGGTTGGGATCCCACAGGAGGGAGCATCACCAATGCAGCTGTAGGACAGCTGTGTGACATCAGTCGTTTCCTTTTCACTGAAGTACAGAAACAGAGGGAAAATACAAAACTCAACCAGAATGTGGCACCTGGGGGATGAATTACCAAGGGTGACAGTGGGAACCTTATGGGCAGGTGACATTGCTGAGGCTCTGCGGTGGCAGGACAAGCAGGACCACAGCAGAGGGAGCCACAGGAGGCAGGGACTTTGGATAAGGGCCTGGAGGGACAGGACAAGGGGAATGGCTGTAACCTGCCAGAGGGGAGTTTGAGATGAGCTCTGAGGCAGAAGTTGTTCTCTGTGAGGGTGCTGAGGCGCTGGCACAGGGTGCCCAGAGAAGCTGTGGCTGCCCCATCCCTGGCAGTGGTCAAGGCCAGGTTGGACACAGGGGCTTGGAGCAACCTGCTCTAGTGGAAGGTGTCCCTGCCCGTGGCAGGGGTTGGAGCTGGAGGAGCTTTAAGGTCCCTTCCAACACAAACCAGGCTGGGATTTTATAAGTACTTTTCTGACCTGCCCACTGGGAACATCAACAAAGGCATCAAAGCAGATGCAAATCACATCAAGGGCCTGGAGAAGGCTCCTGGGTGACAAAGAGCCCCCATGGCACTGAGAAGAGCAACGACCCAACTCAAACAGATCTGAGGAGCTCCTTTCCCTGGGGAAGGCTGGTGCCGTGGAGGCACAAAGTGCTGCTAGAAACTGCTGACCTTGCAGTTCACTCGCTGTTGCCTTCAGCACTTGAGCACAGCAACAGGCTCTCTGCTGGATGCCCTCTACAATGTAACTTGATCCAGGCTGTACAGTCACTAATCAATCTGGGATAAAGCAAAACATTCCTTTTTTTTCACTGGAATGAGCCCAAATATGCACAATAACAGATCCCACTCGGAGCTATTACAAACTACAGCACTTCAGAGAGAGTTTTGCATCTCGCATCGCAGAGGGAGAATACTTCTACCATAGCATCATCGCTTCTCAAATTGTGTATTTGAGAGACTTCCTAATGACCACATAGCAGCACATGTGACCAGTAAGTCATCTCCTCAAAGGACTCGGAATAACATCAACAGACCCTGTTTTGGTCTTGCACAGAACAGCTTTCGGCAGCACGAGCAGGTTTCCGCACAGCGAGGGGGCAGAACCACCTCAGGCAGGGCTGGCACTGTTAAGAGTACCTCCAACAGATTGTGTTTGGCTTTGAAAAGATCAGTCCCATTAACAGAGACCAAATTCCATAGACAAATTTAGACACAACAGCTTGTTTATGCCAATGCAGGACAATTTGGCTGTTTAAGGCATCTATATGGGATCGTGAATCCCCAAAGTGTTGCAACAGCGTTCTAGGAAGAGGTAAGAGGTGATCTCCCAAACTAATAGTGCCTACAAAGTCTTTCAATGGGATTAAAAGCAGGGTTTTTTCTTCCACTGCTTAAAAATAACCTGCTGTGCTGAGCAGCAAAGCAGAAATACAAAATTTGGGGTGAAGAACTGATGAGCTGATCACACTGATATTGGGAAGTTGCCTTTTGCTGTCCCAGAGCCACTGAAGAAGTAAATGAACAAACACTGATGCCAAGGCAAAGGCAATTAGACAAACAGCTCAAGACAGATGGATGGGCTTGGCCACCTGAGCAGGACCCTCTGTAGCAAGCACAAGGTTCTTGCAGAAGAAAAGCTACATAATCCCATTGTAGAAATGAATATCAACACCAGACCTGTTGAGAACTGCTGCAGTTACCAGCAGCGAGGTGGGAATACATGTCCAACTGAGAATAAGGAAAACATTAATTAGAACAGCACCTAAAAGCTTTTCCTGCCAGGCCTCTCCTGCAGCAGCAGCACATCAGGCGGCTCCAGCAACACCACCAGACACAGTGGTCCTTCTGCCCCTCTCCTAGCCCAGCTATGGCAGGACCTCTACCTGCCTTCATCCCAGAAGGTCACAGCAGGACCCGGTGATCCTGGTAAGCACCAATGTCTCGTGTCAGATAAGACCAGGACATCACCTGAGCAGCCGCTTGCTATGCAGAGTCAAGAGATCTGAAGAGCACAGGACAGGCCCATGAAGGAGGCTGGACCTGTACAACATTCAAGCTCTCTATTCCTTCAATGAGAGGAGGTGACAGCCAGCTCCCGCCTTCACCTTTCCAGGAACTTGTGACACAACACAGAAACCTGCTCAGAAAGTGCTCTGTTTACACCTCCCAGCCCTTTTGCCCTTACCCGTAGTGTGAGAACATGTTCACTCCCACCAGAACAAGCACAACCTCTGGTCCAGCCATGGGACAGCACATCCTCATGCCCCCAACAGACACAGCCCTGCAGCTGAGCCAAACTGCTTGTTTCTGGGCACACTGTAGCTGCTCAGTGATGTCCTGTCACACCAGCACATGGGAGCAGAGGAGGCCTCAGCACTGCTTTGCCACCACGGTTCCCTCCCCCAGGGATGTGAATGGCTGGAGAGGTGGCAATGGAGGAACACCAACTCCTCCCCAGCCCCCCAGATCTCACTCAGAGCTTTAATACTACCCCAGGGAAGACTCAAACAGCAGCAGCCTCCTATTTGCTTTGTCTTTTAAACAACATGGTCCTCAGCTGCTCCATTATGGGCTGCCTTAGAGACGGGGATGAGAGGCGAGGGAAGGCAAGTGGTACATATACCCCCGGGTCAGAACAAGTGGAGTGAGATCAGTTTAGCTTTAGCTGCTGTAATGACAAAGCCCCAGTGAACACGTCATCCAGCCAAGGGGTGAACTCCTGGCACAGAGCAGCCCTCAGCAGGGACACACTTGTAAACACTCTCCCTGGCCATCTTTGCTGACACAAGTGCGAGAAAGGGGCAGAGAAACCATTATCTGCAAACAGACATCCCTCCCTATCCCTGGACACCGGGACCAGCCCAAGCAGGACGCTTCCAGCCTCTCTGCCTTGCTCTTGTCTGCACCATGAGCCAAGTACCCTCTGGTGTCTGCAACAGCAAGTGCTGCAGATGAGAACTGCTGTCACTCCAAGGAAGGGCCTGACTCCCATGAGGTAGTAAGCCCTTGCTCTGGGCTTCTGACATCTTACCCCTGTAAGCAGTTGGTATGTTCAG
>NW_009921801.1:65402-68695 GCF_000696875.1 Nestor notabilis
AAGCTGACCTTCTTGAAGCACTAGATAGTATCCAGTGTCCTGAGCCTGGTGGATCAAAGCTCTACTATCTCACCCACAGTGATACTTCCCCAGCTCTGTTCCTCTCTCCCAGAAGTTGCCCAGATGAACCCATGTTGCCACATTTCACCTCAAAAACTACAAGCTGTGGGGACCTGCAAAGACCGGTGTCTAATTATTGATTCCAAATCCAGCTCAGAGAAGAGCTACTCAGCTTCCTTCAACTGGAGATTTTATTCCACAGACATGGAGAACATGAGCAGAATGCTAAAGCAAACCATGGGCACTGGCTGTAGGCTTCAGCAAGGAGGAACAGCATGTGGGAAGGCTTGGGTTGGGCACCAACAGTTTGGTTTTCCCACCAAAGGACACCAAACCAACTGAACCAGAGCAGAGCTCAGCTGCAGCGGCGATGCTGTTACAGCCCCTCTGCCTGCAACACACACAGACCCTGCAGAAATAGCTGGTGTGTGGAAGAGATGGTGGTAGAACAAGAGCTGACTGCCCAAGTCAGGCCCTAGCTGCCACCCCTGACCCTGCACAGCTGCTGCTGCAGGACCTTCTGGCTGTACAACCCCAAACCTGCCCTCTGGCCAAAGCATGCAGTGAGCAGCTGACAACAGTGGTCACCACCTTTCTGCTACTCCTCAGCAGGGACCATCACCTCCAAGTGACCAGAGGCCTGCAGAAGCCCTCACTCCCAGCCCTTTTGCTGGCTCTGGTATGGAAACAAAAGGCAGGAGGATGCTCTCAGGTGCACGGTTCTGACAGGTAGGACACCAACGGGCACTCTGCATGGCACAGGGAATCTGTCACCCACCCAAGGGCACTGCTGCTGGGTCCACACCACCAGACTCATCTGACATAGTGGACACCAACAAGAATACAACAGGAATCTTCAGAGCAGAAGGCAGTGCCAAGCAAGATCCCGACCAGCCCACTGGAACTCTCATTCTCAGTGCCAACGAAGGATGCACATTTCTCCCCGTTTACATGAGGGGATCCAGAGTCCAGGGATACAGCCAGATTGGAGTCCAGCAACAAGGCCTTGGCTAGGGAAGCTTCCACCTCCTCAGCAGCAACTTGCATCTCAGCCATTTCCCTTCCAAGCAAGGGCTCCTGGCCTCAATAAGCATTAAGGGTGTTGCAATCCGCAGTTCTGTCTGAAGAAATCCAGCCCAGCCCAGACACAGCAGCAGGCCTCTGCTCTGGCCTCACTACGTGCCATTCATGGACACACACCACGTCCAGAAGCTTGTGGCATTGCCAAATCCAAGTTTACTTCTCAGATGTAGAGAGCTGTTGTGCTCCCATTACTACTCAGGGCCACTCACTCCGATGTGCGCTCCAACAGGCACACTCATCTCATGACCTGGTGTTCCTTCTGAAAGGACTGCAGCAGACCCTGGGGAAAACCCTCTCCTCCCATTGCAAGGGGCTGAGGAGGGGCATTCCTTGAGCATGTGTGGCCTCAGCCTGGGCACAGAGCTGCTCTGCCCCAGCCCACACTCAGCCTCAGGGTGGAGGATGCTCACAGAGCTCATCCTGTGCCTCCGGACAAACCCAGCTCTGGCTGGGCTGAAACCCATGGCTAATACTGAGGGAAAACACCCATGTGCTCATTCCAACAATGGGACATGTCCTACAAGCACTGCTTCACCTGTAATACCCTGTGCAAACATGAGAAAGCCACCTAGCAGGGTCCCTGCCTTTTCCTGAAGAAACAGCACTTCGGGTCTGCTCGTATTTCCCATCCTAGCATGGAAAAGACAGGAGGATTCAGATACATTACACGTTACATTATTAGCCCTACTGGGACATTTCCTAACAGTTCACTTAAATGTTTTCAAACCTGGAGGATGAGGTAATTCAAAGCTAAATGCATAACCCACACTCAAAGGTGGCTCATTAGGTACAACTCTCAAGCAAAAGCAAACAGAAGGTGATCCCACATGACACACTGCTCAATCCCTGGATGCTTTCAAGACTTGGTCAGCCAAAGCCACGGCTGAGGTGATCCCAGGCTGGAGACAGTCCCATTTCAAGCAGTAGGTCAGGCTGAAGACCTCCACATGTCCTTTCCAACCCGTATTTCCATCATTCTGTGACGGCAAACAAGAAGAGGCAGAATAATTATTGCCAATAGCTTCAGGAAAGATACACATTGAGTTTCACTGAAGAAATCTTTCTAGATTGTAACAAAAGCTTGGTTAAAGATGTCAGTGCTGACACGATCAAGGCTAATTCTGTATGGACAGAGATACTGGAGTGCCAGTCTCTGGTCTCAAACAGGGTCAGTGCGCTGTGTCACACTGGCCTGGCATGAACTAACACCCACCATAAGCGATTTCTTTTGGGCATTTAACTTCAGCTGTGTATTCAAACACAAAAGCTTCCAATAATTCCAAGAACACAGGTTAAAACCCAGACAGCCAATAGCTCACGACATTAGAAGCAATGAGAAAAATCATTTCCCACTCCAAGTCTTTCCTCTAGGGAGGTCTCAGAAGCTGCTATTTGGTGTCCTTCCAGTGCTGGGAGGAGGCCAGAAAATGCTGTAGCAGAGACTGAACCACATCTAACCCCTGGTGGGTTCAGTCCTCAGTATGAAGGCAGCATGTTGTCTACATGAAGTGCTCTGTCTGGAGGGCGATGGGGAAGCAGAAGCAGGCACTGAAATTGAAGAGGGTTGTTGGCCACCAGAGAAACTGCCACCAGTGCTGCTCCTCCCAGCCCATGGTGCTGGCCAGCAACACTCTTTGTCAGAGTAAAGCCCTGTTCAGCTTGTCCCAAAACACGAAAGAAAATCCAAGACTGCTGCTAGCTATGTATGTAGATGGATGGTGTCCAAAGGAAGGACCCTTTGGGAAGTTGGGTTGTTTGAATAATACCCATAGCAAATGTAAAACACATGCACTTAAAAACAAAGCCCATGAGATGTATTTGCAGCATTGGGACCCTTGTCCAGGGAAACAAGGAGGGAGCTGACCGTATGGCTAGCTCTGCTGAATCACAGTGCACATGGCCAACACCTCATCCCAAACAACAACATGGTGTTGGAGACTCACACCGCACATGTTCTCACATGCAGCCCCAGAGCAGCTCCACTAGAAACACAGAACTGGAAGATAAACATCCCTGGAAGATCACATTACCCAGCCTGAATATGTGAGAGCTAGTCAGGAACAGCAGAAACAGGCTGAGCTTAGTGAAAAGCACCCACTATAGGCTGACATTTTCATATTGAGTAATACTCCAGCTATATGCTGGAGTAT
>NW_009921802.1:0-840 GCF_000696875.1 Nestor notabilis
CGGGTCCCCCGCCGAAGCCACGCCCCCCCGGGGCGCGCCGCAGCCAATCAGAGCGCGTTGCTAGGCAGATTAGGGCGCCATCACGTGAGGCCTCCTCCCCCCTCCCCCACCCTTTTATCAGCCGCTTTTTAATTGATTTTCATTAATTTAACGGGATTTCTCTTAAATTTGCCCAAATTCCTCGTTTTCGGGCGGTTTGGGGCGTTTCGGTGCGGTTTGAGCCTTTAATTCATTGATTTGGGGGGATTTAATCCGATTTGGGGGCTTTTGAGCCGTTAATTGATTGATTTGGGGGAATTTAATCCGATTTTGGGGCATTTAATTCAATTTTAATCTATTAATTCATTGATTTGGGGGCAGCTAATTCCGTTTTGAGCCTTTAATTCATGGATATGGGGGCGTTTAATCCAATTGGGGGCGTTTAATCCGATTTGGGGCATTGAATCCGATATTTGGGCTTTTCATTCAGTGATTTGGGGGCTTTTAATCCAATTTTGGGGCGTTTCATTCCAGTTTGAGCCTTTAATTCAGGGATTTGGGGGAATTTAATCCAATTTGGGGCGTTTAATTCCATTTGGAGCCTTTAATTCAGTGATTTGGGGGGTTTTAATCTAATTTTGGGGCGTTTCGTTCCATTTGGGGCTTTAATTCCATTGAATTTCCTTTTGTTCCCTGTTTTATGCCTCGTTATTCCCTTTATTTCCAGTAATTCCTTGTCTTTCTGCCCTTTCTCTTCTCTTTCCTTCCATTTCACTCCATTTATTCCCTTCATTGGAACCGAGAAGAGAGAATTTGTTGCTGCTAAGAAGAAAAATAAAGGAAATAATAATAATATTAATA
>NW_009921803.1:0-15353 GCF_000696875.1 Nestor notabilis
CGGAGTCTCTGGGAAGGACGGCATCCTGCCTGGTGGTCCTTGCCCCGCTTTTCGGGAACGCTCTTGGCTTTAATCCACACGATAGACATAGCAGGGTGCTGAAGGGAAACACAGCGATAGGCGAGGAACACCCCACCTGCAGTGCCCACCGCAACTAGTTCTGCTTCTCCCCTCCACCAAACACCCCCCAAGAGGGGACACAGGCATAAAGTACAAAGCAAACAATTTAAAATCTAAATAATCATCACAATGATAGTAATAAAACCCCCATCAGAAGTGCACGTAGAGAGGTGCAAAAGGGAGACATCTTCCCCAGCCAGCTCCCCACCCGAGAAGGCACCGACGGCTGGATTTTCAATGAATTTGGGAGTGGAGGGGCAAGTGAAGGGTGAGAAAAAGGGGCCAGAAGAGCAGGTAAAGTTCGGGACAAGCAGCGCCCAACTTCAGGCTGAGATCCAGCGGATCCGGATTTACAAGTTCCGTGGGGTGTTCGTGGCTTTTGCCTCAAAATGCGGGTGAGCAGAACCGGGCACAACACCGGGGCGGGCATTATTTGAGTAACTACTTGGGGGCATGGAGGACTCTCCACACCAGGGGCTTTACTATAGAAAACAAGATTTCTTCGTCTCGGGAGTCAAGCTTGAGAAGGGATGGTGTAAAACGGTCCCCGAAGGAGGGGTGATGCGTGGGGAGGTTATTTATCTAATTGTGCCAGAGACAGCAGCTTTAAAGAAGGGGGATTAAAAGCAGAGGTCTGGAGACAGTCCTTTACCAGGCATTAGGGGATTAGGTAGGGCATGAGTAAAGAGAAATGGAAACGACAATGGAGAGGACCCAGGCCTTTCCTTAGAGGGGTCAGCTCTCTCCTGAGCTGCATTTAGTGGAGAATAACTGGTGCTATTGTCTCCGCCGGGATAAACCAGCCCGCAGAACCGTCGTCCTCCCCCCCGAAATATTCCTATTTACTTGACCCTGTTGGAGGGGTGCAGGGACCAGGGGGCGTGTTTGAGGCTGGCGGTGTGTGTGGAATTCAATCCGCCGCCAGGGAGGGAATGCCTGGGCTCCGGCTCCCGCCGGAACCCCCGAACCCCGCTCGGCAGCCAGAGGAGGGTGGAGAAGAGATTCTTGTCTCACAGCACTACTTTTACTTCCCACTCGTGTTTTCCCGTTTTCCCCTTGCTCCTGCGAGGCGAGGAGGCGGTGCGAGGCTGGCGCCTGCCTGAAAATCGCCCGGGAGTCAAAACGTCCCCGCATAACTCCCGCAAACTTCGCGGGTGCCCGTCTGTGCTGGAAACTCACTTCCCCACGGGAAGGGCTTCTCGGGTTGAGGATAATGAAAGGGAAAAAAGACAACCGCCCTCTCAAAACCGATGGTAAAAACGCTTCCCCTCTCCCGCTTCGCGACCCACAGGGCTGTGCGGTCCTTCCACGGCGCTGCTCCCCCCGTCGCCACCAGATCAGGGGATTACTGCGATCTACGTTACTCCAAATAAACCCCTTTTCAAAAGTTTATCCTTCCCAAGAGCTTAGAAGGACATAAAAGCAAGGCTGCAAACCGTGGGGGCTTCCCCCAGCAAGGTCATGGCTTGGAGACAGGCGAAATGTTGGTGGTTTTGGTGGGTTTCTCTCCTCGTCAAAATTAAACTTATCCCTACCGGGTTTGCAGGTCACCTACACGTGCGAGAGGTCCTCCCGACGCCTTCGTCAATACTTTTCTCATTTTATTTCATTTTTAAATCGGCTCCAAGCAAAACCTAAGCATTTCCAGCAGCACCACTGCAGATGGAGGAGGAGGAGGGGGATCACCACAGCCGGCCAGTTCCCATCACCAGGTCCCTTCGTCCTCATAACAAGGCGTTTTGATCGAGAGGGAAATTTGGAGTGTGTGTGTCATAACTGGAGCGCGCGGTTAATGTGCAACTGATGGACCAGAATAAATTCTGCAGCTCGGGAATTGTTTTTCTTCGTGTTTAAGCCCAATATCTATATACGAGGGGCGGTAAGGGGGGCATCGCCCAACCGGAAGGATAAAAATGCTCAGAACGGGTGAAATTAAACCCAGTGGTCACCGCGGGCTTGATGAGAGGGGGTTTCTCTGCATTTCTCATATTTGGCTACTTCTTCTATTTTTCCTTTTTTTTTTTTTTTCTTTTTTTTTGCCACCATTTAGATGGCCGCACTCAGGATGGCGAAATTTAGAGGTGCAGTAAAGCTGCTTGTCTGAATCCACTTTGAAGTAAGAATGCTAGTGGGTCTGAAATCCAGATCTACCAGCTAATCTCTAGTTTCGCCTTCAAACGGAATTCAGCTACAAAGAGCTTGGAAAGATTTTGCATCTATTCAAGAGGCACAACATCTTTAATTTTCTGAGGAGCAAAAACTCCCCAAGAAACTTCATATAGCTCCTTAGGTTTTGCTTAGCATACGTGATAAAACATTGATTGTTGCAGTTTGGTGACCCATGAAATTTGGGGGTTAGTTTTCTCTTCAGGCCAGAGCATATAATTATGCAAATAAAGAGCTGTCACTGATCTAGTGAAATACTCACAAACGCATGCAATCAGAAATGGAACAGAAAAGTGAAAATTTGTGGTATTATGACGGTACAATGATAAACAACATCTCCTTCCAAGTTTCTTGAGAAGTACATTTTTCACACTTTGTCTAGTGCGTCAACATAACGTGGGCACACACACACTATCACACACGCTACACGTTCCTCAGAGATACAGATATCCACACACACACCCCCCTCAGCTTTGTAAGATGCAGCTCTATCCGGGTGCAGGTGGATGTACACATTCTTGGCAGGTTATATTGCGTTTGGCTGGCTCCAGAATGGTGCAATATGCGGCTCCACGCGGTTTTAGATGTGGCACTTTGTATTCTGAATGAAATTCCTAGAGGGAAAAAACCACCCAACAGCAAACAAACCGAAAAACCAACAAACCAAACCCAAACAACCCAGCCCAAAAGCCCCCAAATAGTTAGTAATATGTCTCGGGGTCAGAGAAAAATGCTTATTCCCAGGAAAAGCATCATCATCTTTTGACTTGAGCCCAGGAGAATAGCACCACCACTACTGTAACCAGCATATCGCCATGTGTAGACAATGCAGATGAGGAATGTTTTTGCCTTATTCCTTCCTATTATCCACGTGTCGCGTCCCCCGTCACCGCCTCCCCTCCCCCCCCGCCCTGCTGTGCTTGGGTGTCCGCTAATGACTCCAACCGTGGCATTTCGGCTCGCACAACCATGTGCAAACCCTTTGGGTAGGCGGGCCATAAGCCTTTTGGCATGAGGAATTGGGGTGTCCTCCTGTAGATCCTATCCTAGGGTCAGTTTTGCTGTGTTTTGGTCCTTTTTTCTTTTCGTTCGTTCGTTCCTTCTTTCTTTTCCGCGCGCGCGCGCCCGTGCGTGCGTGTGTGTGCGCGTGTGTGTGTGTCACTTCGGAGTGCCCAGCCCCAAAGTAATCCAGGGCACGGCTGTTGCGTGACGGTGCCAAGGAGTTTCCCCGTGATGAAATCGGGAAAGGACTGATGTCAGACCTCTCTCTGCTAAAGACATCGCGGCATGAGAGACCAGCGGCGCCCAAGTGTAAGACACGCCTGTCCAACGGGACCGCTTCAATCGAGATTCATCCCTTATAAGCGTGCTTTAGGGCTACCATCACACCCTTTCCACGGCACACACTGGGATGCTCTCACACCTTCCTCTTTTCCAGCTCACCGGGGCGACACTTGCTGCTGTCCCTGCTTCCCGCAGCCCGCGCATCCTCCGCGGAGAGGGACGGAGATGCCATGTCCCCAGTGTCGTGTCCCTCTCTTCCACCTCTCCCCCCCCCCCCCCCCCTTCCCCCCCTCCCCCCCCCCGAAAAAAAGATCTTTCTCCGCGAGGAACCCGCCTCCCAGGGTCTTATTTTTATGCTGTTTAGGATTAGCTAAAGGGGAGAGGATCGCCGGGGCGCGCTGCCCTCCGCGCCTTCCCGCGGAAAGGAGAGGCTGGAAGCCTTAAGGTCCCCCGGGGAGAGGGGGGGGACACACATCCCTCGCCCCATCCACCCACTCGAGCAGTGGCTGTGTGGGGCGAGGCAGGGTCCCCGTCTGCAAGCACCGCTCGACCTGCACCCCTCGCATGTTTTCCTTAGAGGAGGGGGACCCCGCGCCGCCCCACGGGGGTCGCAAAGGACACAAGGAGGAGAGAAAAGAGCATCTTTATTTTTTTCGTTCAGTGAAAGCGCAGCAGTACCAGCGTCGAGGACACCCCTCTCCGCCCCCCCGCTCCCGCTTTACAGCCCCCGACAGAAGCCGGCCGGGCCAGGGGCACGGCACAGAAAAGGCTGTAAAAAACGGCCTGTCGTTAACAGTACAAATGTTTTTTTGTACATTTCGTTTCTCATCGGCACTTGAAAAAATAGATCCCTTCCCGCGACGTTTGGCACCCCGGAAACCCCCATCTCGCCTCCCTGTTGCAGGCCACCCCCCCAGCAACAGGTTCCACTCCGGGAACAAAAACTGCTGAGTGCAGAATTTGCACTGATCTCCTTCCTCGTAGGCAGAGCCTGAGCGCCTTCCGGGGGGGATGCTTGGAAGGGAGAGAGGTTAAATGGTGCTGGAGTGGGGGAACCCTGCTATGAGAAGACAAGAGTGCAGAAAGTCACTCCAGCCCAAGGATTTAATCCCAAATCCGTCCAGGTTTCTCTTTGTATTGACACCACTGACTTTGCCCTGTGACAGAGGCACCACCCCCACTTTGGCATCACCCCGTTTTAACACTTCCCCACCCCCACACTGTATCCCAAGCTGTGGGATAGGTATCATTCCATGAGGGTGATAGGATGGGGTGGCATGGGGGTCCCAAAGCCATGTGTTTTAAGTATTGCCTCCTCAGCACTAACAGCGTCAGAGGCAAGGTGGGCACGGCCATCGGGGAAAAGATAATTTTAATTCAGCATCATCAACACTCAAGGACCTTAATTAGTGTGCTTGCTCGCTGGGCACACTATCAGGCACGTCTTGTTGCTTAGTTTCAGCGGAGAAAAGCTGCCCACAGCAATGGTGGTGGCTTTGGCTTCGCTTCCTCCCATGCCCCACGCATGGCATGGAGTCCCCACGCAGAGCAGTGTCCCTCCCCCGGTGCCTGGGAAAGTGGGAGAGAACCCCTGTGCTTAGGGAAAAGAGAATAACCTTGTGTGGCAAGTCATTACCAACCCTGCATGTGGAAATGGAAGTATCTTTGCATTTAAAAGTGATTAGGAAGATGTGCAATGTGTGTCTCTTCCTTTTTTTTTTTTTTTCCTGTTTTTTTTTTTCCTATCATATTTCACAGTGTAATCCAGCCAGTTAATGAACAGGCATTTTGTTTTTTTTAAGTGGAACTTTCAAAAGGAAGAGAAGATCTACAGATACTGCCACTGATTTGGCAGGAAGAGAAAATCTCTACAACAAAGGGGCTTTCCTATAAATCTGGACCAAACTTCTTGGACTCTCCTACCAGAAGAAAATTAAAAGAGTCAAGAGTTGATCCCACTTGGTCCCAGAGAAAGAGAAGGCTACTGGGTGTAAGATCACAGGCTGGTTAGCACTTCTGAGTTAGAGCTGTCTTTTTAAAAAAGAGTAATTTCTATTTAGTTCTGTCCTGAAATAGAAGGAAGCAGCAAAAAAATCCTGCAGGCGACAGGACTGTGACAAAGCTGTTAAATTCTGGCATCAGCTTGGTGCAGGGCTATGTCAGGGCAATTAGAGCTGCATCATGCTGCACTGTGCAGTACCACTGTCAGCCTTAATCTGCACGCTGATGGGCAGCACGAAATCCAAGTTACAGCCCACAGGAAGCACAACCAGTGAACCCATATTGCTTTGACAGTTGCACTCATCTAGAAATAATGCAAAACGCTATTTAGATGTATACATCACGACCCTGTGCTCTCGGAAGAAAACAATCTAATGAGGGGCTGAGAGGCTCCTCGCAGAAAAGAAGTGAAGAGGTTGTTGTTGGTGGTGGTGTTTGTGTTTTCTTGTCTTTTTTTCCTCCCCTCCTTTTACAATTCTTCGTATTTTATCCTGTTGGAGCGCCGCATTGGAGTTGGTTTCACTGAGCTGTTCTTCGCCTCCATTGCCTCGCTGAAGAACTTGAAAATAGATGGAAAACTCTTCCAGGAAGTTAGTTCATGGCGCTCTGTACCTGCAAAATACAAAGGTGACAGTTTGACTGGGGGTGGGGGGTGTCGTTGTGCTGCTGCCTGGGAACAGGAACGACCATGTACATACAGACATAGGCACACAGACACATGTGTGGCCACCTAGGTTGCAGATCTGAGACACTGAACATGTCTTGGGCCCCGGCAAGTGAGACCCCAAAGCACCCTCCTAAGCAAAACTTTGTTAAAACACCTCACCTGAGTGGTGTAGCTTTGGAGAAAAAGTGTCTACTTGTCACGGCTGGTGTACTTTGTAATATTTCATTTTAGACGGCTTTTAGCCTGACATATGCATTTTTAAGCAAAAGAGAACACCTGGCCTGAACAACAACTGATGCGTCATGTAGGCATCCTTCCTGCAACTTTTCCCAATATCCCGTAGGTGACATTTAGGCACTAAAGTAGACTTTTCCCACTTATCCTTCTCTCTCCATACAGATTCACCTCTTTCTTTGGTTTTGGTTTTTTTTTTTTTGGTTCTTCTATTGTTTTACAAGTGCCTCCTTCAATAGCACTTTGCTCATTTGCTTTATTTAAACAAAAAACCCCATAACAATCCCCAAAACAACACCACAATGATGGAGGTAGGCAGCCAAGGGCTGTTAAAGAGTTGGGACCTCTTTCTGGGTAACCCAATTATGAGGAGATGCTGCCTGGAAGTCTCTGGATCCTGGGCCTCCATTTGATACTTTAACATTGTTAATGATAATTCTTTAGTCTGTAATAGTAGGTCATTGCTATGGTTACTCTACAATGGTGCAACACTTCACTTTCCCCTTCAGCTATTCGCTGAGACCTGGTAACCACATTTGTTGCTTAGCAACAGTTTTGTGACAGTATTACAATCTGCGGGTGACAACAATGAAGGACATGGTGGCCATGGCCTGCCCAGTGGACAGGGATGCAGTGTGGGGCAGCTGAAGGTGTCTGGGGTTTGTGGGAAGCTGAGAGTCGCCGGGGATGCAGGAGAGCAGCTCTGGAGGAATGCCCGCACACACACCTTCACACCCCAATGGGACCCTCACCCCTGTGTACCCACCCTTGGTGGCTCCACATATGCCATCTCCTCTGGAAGGTCTTTGATGGAGGCGCTACCCATCATGTCACCCTCCCCCCCCCGCCCCGCTCCCTCAAAGGCAGCCATCAGACAAGCTCCTCCAAAAAAAGTCGTCTACAGAAAGACACCACTTCCCACACAAAGAGATGGTTTTGTACAAAGGAGATCCACGTCATGCACACACACGCAGATTCCCCCCACTCTCCACGACTGTTGTACGGAGACGATTCATGATATCTCACACAGATTTCCCAGAGGCACCTTTTACACAAGTACTTGCTACCTCTGAATTCACTCATCTCTGTGCAAGCCCTGCTTGCTGGAAGGCAGTCTGTCCTACGAAGCGGTTGGTGGACTTGGCAGCATGAGGTTTATGGTTGGACTCGCTGATCCTTGAGGTTTTTCCAACCTGAATGATGCAATGGCTCTATGGTTCTATCTTGTAGGTGGCTTTCAAGGCAGACCACCTACCCACCCGCTATGAGAGCCACCCCACAGCCATATTCACCAATGCATGTTCCCCAGCGTGGGGTAACCCCGTATGTAGAGGTGTGCCAGCACTGTATGGTGTATACTGTGTATAACACAGCAGAAGGATAAAACCTTCCTTCCAGCACAACCCCCAGCCTAACAGACCTGTTCCTCAGGTTATTGCATGGCTGGGTACACTGCAATTGCCCACTACCACGATGCAATGACACCAGTAAAGGCATCATCTACCGAAGCTGGTTTTATGGAGGGACTAGTCCATGTGCAAGGAGGATGTCCTAGCACATTCCAAGGACACTCCTGCACAGGCAGGTCTCACACACCTGTGTCACAGCACATGGTAAGAGCAGTTTGAGCCCCAAGAGGCAAAACATCTTTCAATGTGGCTTTCTGGGCCCTACATGCATGCCTTCCATGTAGACATGTCTCTGTCACTCCTGCCTGCCTGCATCTGTCTCTTCTGTCTTGATCATATTCATCCTCACTAATATCCACTAGATTAAATTAGATGAAAATATAGGCAGGGAACATTATGCTGGGTTTCCCTCCCCCTGCTTTCTTTCTTTTTATCAACAACCTTCTTGCTCTGAAAGGGCCATTGAGAAACAAAAAATGATAAAACACTAAGTTTCTGAAGCCTCCCAGTCCCTTTCTTGTCCTGCCTTCTCCCATGCACCCTCCTCATGTCCTCCAGAGAGATCAGGCTTACATTCACTAGTGTTACTGAAACTGATTAAGCTACAGCTTTCCTGTAGCAAACCCTCTCAGCCCACCCTTCTCAAAAAACAATTCCAGCTTTGAGTCTAGAGGGACTCAATGATTCAGCAGTCTAAAGCAATTTTAACACTCCCTATTTTCCCTTTCCTAGTAACAATCTTACTGACAGATGAACAATTTCCCTGGTGATAAAATCACTACAATGGCTATTTAGTTTCCAGGATTATGACGATTCTTTGCTTGATTAATATTGCAATAAGAAAAGCTTGCCAAGTATCTGCCTTGGCCCTATATAATCATTTAAAGGTCAAATTTTGTCCTAACACATTCACATTGAACTACTACTACAGGGGGAGGCCTAAAAATTTAACACTGCACAGACTGTGCATTTATGATTTATGTATCAGAGGCTCAGAAAATCAGACAACAAGCAAGAGGAGTTATGTCCTAAGGGTGATGACAGATTTGGCCATAAGGTTTTTGCCAGAGGAAAAATATCACTGATGACTGCAATCTCAACTGTGTATTTAGTAGTAGACAAATCTAAATTGAATGCATGAGCAGCCATCTATTTTTTGATAGAATTGTTTGTGGGAGTTGAATAATAAGAAGCAGTTGTACTAAAGCCAAGGTCCTCTAAGGTATATAGATATTTCCTTAGTGCTCACTAATTTCAATGGCTGTGATAATAAACCACACGATTCAATACACTGTAATAAGTGGTGAGTTGTTGCACAACATAAAGTGATTTCAGACATTAATTATTTTAGAAATCTTAGGAGCATGCTGCAATGAAAATACATATAAAAACCGTTAAGTGTGGGAGATGGCTAGAATATCCTAAAATATGCTAAGGCTACAGCTGCAAGAGAAAAAAATTATCAATCCCCCGGTTCACAGCCCCAGAGAAATGCCATAAAAGCAGCATCTTGCTCTTGTAAAGATGTAGGGAGAATTGAATGTCTATTGCAACATGTATAGAATATCACTGGAAAGGAGCTCCAAAGAGAAGGTTGATTCGGTAATGCCTGAGGTGAGGTAAGTGATGGCTGTAAAATGGTGAACAAGTTTCAGAATCGATTTGCCCACCACCACAAAAAGACATTGACAGTTAGAAGTAATGAAGACTTGCCAATACTGTTATTGATACAAGAGAAACCAGGTAAGGGAATACTTGCAAAAATTTAATATACAAATCATTAGGTCTGGTGACACGTATCTAAGGGTCTTCAGGGAATCAGTTAATGAATTTGACGAACTACAGGCAATTATTTCTGAGAATTCATGCACAATCAGGTAGGCACCAGAGGACTGCGGTGGGAAGAAAAACAATGCTAATTTGAGAAAAGGAGGGTTAACCGAAAACTACTGCAAGTAAAATCTACCTTTGAATATCAGCAAAGTAAGAGATCAACATTAAAAAACAACACAAGCACCTTTAGGACAACAGGAGTCTTTAGAACAGAGCAGGATTTGACAAGATCTTCACTGCTCTAATGGGCTGTGGTTGCCCCTGCCTCTCATTTACAGATGAGTTGCTTCACTCCAGCTGGGGAGACTTTACAGTATTTGAGATATATGGTAATGCAGCTCCCTGGTACACGGGGAAGTGCCTGTGCTGGCTCTAGCTGTAAGCAGCACGTCCACTAGCAGCCACAGCGCACCCATCTGGGCAGGCTGGGTCCAGTCAGCTCAGCTCAGCTCAGCTCAGCACTGTTCCTTGCTGGATGGCGGTCTGGGAGTCTGCTTTCTGCAATCACTGGTGCAAGCCGGGAACCGCATCCCAGAATCATAGAAGGGTTTGGATTGGAAAGGACCTTAAAAGCTCATCCAGTTCCAACTCCCCCCATGCCACAGGCAGGGACACCTTCCAACAGACCAGGTTGCTCAAGGCTCTGTCCAACCTGGCCTTGAACACTGCCAGGGATGGAGCATTTACCACTTCTCTGGGCAACTTGTTTCAGTGCCTCACCACTCTAAATGTCACATTTCAGCTGCATCTGTGAGATAAGTTACAGTACCCCAGACTATGTTGGAAAATGGCAGTGGTGCACTTGCTGGGAAGTGGCCAGAACCTTTGAGAAGACAAGTAATAGCTAATGATATGGAATTGATAATAAACCTATAAAGTCCCAGAGGGAATGGTATTAGTGCTCAGGTCTTTTAAACATGGTTATTAGTGATTTGAAAGAATAATGACAGTGCTTATTAGATAATTAGATTAACCAGCAAATGATATATTGAATGGGAGATGATACAAACATAAGAAGGGATGGAGAAAAAATAGTAAGAAAAAGAGCAGCCTAAATGGATAGTGAAAATAGAGAAGAGGAAAAGCAAAGATTAAAACTGGGATCCATGTCTGCAGGGGTGGTTGTGCAATGTCACTTGGCAAACAACCCCGATGGCCATTTGCACACACATGTGCAAACGTGCTTTTGCTGCCTCCCCTTTCCACTTCCACTCAGGAAAAGCATCACTGCTAAGAGAGGCCGATGAAATGCTCTGCCTGAGTCCACGGAGGGAAGAAGCTCGGCAATCTCCATAATTCACTCTTGCAGAGTGAACACCAGCTGTGCAGGACAGAAGTGCCCTCCTATGGCGCCTGCCCACTGTGCTGGACAAAAGCCTCCTCCTGCGGTGCTCAGAAGATGCGTGCCACAATGGTGGCCCCCCACCGCATTTACAAGATGTGTGGGACAAAAGTTTCCCATGATGCACAGGAGCCCAGAGGGATCTCCGTACACGCCTCTGTGCTGGAATACATCAGCAGAGGTAAGTTTCCAGGAACTTGAGAAGTTTCTCTGCAGGTATTAGCCACAGGGCTGACCTTAGGTCTGCTTCTCTAAGTGCCAGCTTGCCTCCAAATAGCACAGGCTTGAGAATGAATTAAGGGTGCTTCATGCCTCTGGGTTTGTTCCCCATTAGGACAGAGAGCCTTGCTGCTCTTCACAAATCATCTCGTTCATGAAGAGTTTGCAACTGGAAAAAAACTGTCCCTGCAGTCATGGTCCCTGCAATACTGCAAATCATTGATGCCAGTATTGGGCAGGACATGAGCTTTGTGATCTTGTCCCTTGACACTAGCAGAGGTTGCTTTAACCTTCATGATTTAATGTAAAAGGCCCCAAGCCTTATCAAAACTTGATTTCAATGGTTCAAAGACTGAAATCCAGACTTTTGGGGGCATTTGCATGAACAGAAGCACTTTAAAACTTATCAAACATGTTTTACCCTGATTTCCCTAACTCTGAGAAGCAACACAATTTATTCTTCCATTACAAATAAACGAATGAACAAGCCAACACCATCTGACCTGAGAACATGAATGTAATACGCCTTTCAGAAAGTGTTTTTCCTCCCAAAGTTATGAATCAGTGGAAGTATCTTTCTTTCCTTCTTTCTCACATTATTTAGACAGTCAATAAAGTCTTCATGTAAGACTTTATCCCTTAAGTATGTAATTCTGTAGTGATGCAATGGTACTGTTCATATTTGCATTTATGTGTGATAAAAAGATACCTCCTGCCTCTCCTGCATCCATCTTTCTGCATGCTATTAAATTATTCTGTATAAAAAAGCTACTTCTAAGCAGGAATTTATCTATTTTTTTTTCCTTAACCTTTGAGTGCAACAGACATTATCAAGAGTGACAGAACTATTTTTAATTCATAAGGTTTCTCCATTTACGATTCCTGGATCCTATGGATTTGTGCAGGAAGAAATTATTGTGTCTGTTGTGACTATTTTGGTCTGCTGATCTAAACTCCAGGTCTCAAACCCCAAAACAGAACAAGCTCTCAGAGCATCATGAGTAAAGATGAAGAAAAAAGGAGATCAAAAAACCCCCAAACAACCTTGCTTAAAATCCCTAAGTACTTTCTGACAGGGAGGATGACAGCTTCAGGAAAAGTTGGGAAGGAGTCCATTAGCTCCAGGGCTTTAAGAGCCAATGACCTTAGGAGCTTCTTCGGCATATGCACTTCCAAGCATTGCAATGGTAAAGAAAGGTTAAACGCTCAGGTGAAATTAAAAGACAAGCCATACAGCAACTAATGAAATGGAAGCAGTGATTTCTGAAGGGACATAATAAAAAAACCCCAAACCCAAACCTCTATGTGTTTAGTTTGTCTAAGAAGTTACAGCTTGTGAATCATGAACATGATAATAATCTAAAAGCAACTTTGTAGGAAAATGAATTTTTCCGAGAAGCCAAGAGGGAAGAAATAGTGAAATCTGAAGAAATGAAATACAGCTTATAAAGGGGGCTTAGGCACACAGTGAACTGGTTTAGACTCAATATTCATCCAAAGAAAATCGTGGGAACCTTTGTACCCATGCTAGAGAACAGACTGCACATACTAAAGACATTTATACTTGGTTATTATCTCTTGTGACACAGAACAGCGTTTATTTTTGTTGGACATTTGTTATCTCTTAATGTCTCTAGTGGGATGATGGAAAGAGAGCAACAAGCATCCCACCAACTCAGAGAAAAGATCACCTCTGAACTCCCATACTTGCAATCAACTTTTCTCCACCCCTAGTTTACAATGCACAAACTACTCATAAGAAGCAAGGGGTTTAAAAAGGTAAGAAAATACTTAATGAATTCCTCTTGCCCCATGAGCAACAGATGCAGAAATTCATGCAAAAACTCACTGCAAGCAAAGTTTGCAACGCAGGAAAGAGATAGAGGGCTAACACAGCAGTCATTTTCCACTACTCTTCATTAAATATTGAGGGCAGACTCACCAGCACTGATCATTTGTTTGCTCCTCTGTATGCTAACTGGCCAAAAAAACTAAAGTTGTAAGGTCATTCCCTCCTGAGCACAGGTTACCAAAAATTGGGTAACTTTTTGGGTCACTAAAAATTGACTCATTTTCTTATGAGTATATATTAAAAAAGTATATATACATTTTATACATTATATAAAGTACATATAACAAATAGCTATAGGGGTTTCCCAGTGAGAACCAGGCAACCAGGACAAAACTGTTATTAATTAATACTAATGAAAATAGCCATGGTAATACAAATCGCAAGTAACTGCATTAAAAAAAAGAAGGGTTCACAAACAGCTAAAACCACAGGCTGATTAATCCTATTTGTTTTGGCCTAAGGCTAAAACATCCTAGATTTGCACTGGGACCACTGCTGTACCCAGGCAACTGTGGGGATGAAGTTACGCAAACGCAGCCTTTGCCCCAACATCATTTGAGGACTGCCAAGCAAAAGGAAGCCACAAAAAAAAAAAAAAGCCCCCCCCAATTCACCTTGAGGTGGAGAGGTTACCTCCATCAGAGCTTTCTGTGTGGATATTTCACTTGCCAAACATCTGTGAGAGGCAGCAAGTTGAGGCTGCCCCATCCCTGGCAGTGTTAAAGGCCAGGTTGGATGGGGCTTGGAGCAACGTGGTCTAGTGGAAGGTGTCACTGCCCGTGGCAGGGGGTTGGAACTGGACAAGCTTTAAGGTCCTTCCAACCCAAACCATTTCATGGTTCTATGATTCTATAAAAATAGCCAGCTCATGGGAAACTAAATAAGCTCATGTCAGGCTTCCTAGAGAATGCGACTTTGGGGCTGCGCTACAAGGAAAGCCGCTGAATGTGCTCTGGTGAAAGCCAAGTGATGCTCAGGGGATGATCTGCTCTATCAGTGTTACGGTATCCCACCCGTTGCCAGCTGAATCAGACCTGCAGTGTGCTGCTGACCGATGCTCTCAAAGGCAGCAATTTCAAAAGCAGGGAATGTCTGCAGGGGAGTGAGCCATTTCCTTGGAGAAGGAGTCCAGCATAGATGTTCTCAATGTTATACAACTATAGGTTTTAAACTCATGTTAAAATGGTGTAGCATGCAGGGAGTACAAGGTAGGGGTTGAAATTATATTTATATCTACATATCTACCTCCATCTAATCTTTATCTTTAAATCTACATCTAATCTACATCTCCATCTCTCCTTCCTCTCCCTTCTCTCCCCCATACCTACACCCCTATCTATCTATCTATCTATCTATCTATCTATCTACCTATGTACCTACCTCTATAATACACCTTTACAAATATTTAAAGACAAATACAAAAATTCTTTATCTGTCAAGCAGAAGATGGGATTTTTGGGTTATATCTCATGAAGATGCTTTTTGGGGTAAGAATGCACCCCCTGATTTTCCTTCAGAGGCTAATTTTGTGATGGATAAGAAGAAACAGTTCCCAAAAGCCAGATGCTGCCTCTGCAATGCTGGCATTGCTCCTGGAAGAAAATGATCAAAACTTATCTGTACCTGGTCCTCCCCTCCTGATGGGTGCTGCTGCAAGGTGTTGGCAATGGGGTGAGCAAAGGCAGTGCTAAGATGGGCCTGTCCACCCACCTTCCCTTTGGACATCTGCTTGAGGTGCCAGCTGCTGAAGAAAAGGACTCACCCCCTTAAGTTAAGAAAGGTGAAACTCAGTAGCCTGAACCCAAGTGATCCTGAAAATCCCGATGCAGCCACTCACCACCTCCCGAGGTGTCTACGCTCCACAGACACCTGTGGATCCTGACCTTAAAGCTTATGCTTTATTACGCTATCACTTCTGTACATGCTCAAAAACATCTCAAGCTTGACAGGGCAAATACTTTCACACGTCTCAGGCAGATATGGAGCACTCCCCTTCCCTGCCTGTGAGTGGATGCGCAAGCTTCAGGGGGAGGAATGTCCCCTCCACTCCTTCCCAAGGCTACAGTTCACCCAAATCTCTTCCTACTCCTTGCTTATTTTCCTTCCGTCTGGGACATTTATTTCTCTGGAACATCTATTTCTCCAGGACATTGACTTCTCCAGGGCATCCACTGTTGAATTCCTCGCCTGCAACTTGCCTGCCTGTCCTGGGTTCAGCTACAGCAG
>NW_009921804.1:0-2417 GCF_000696875.1 Nestor notabilis
TGGCACTGTGTTGGGTGTAAGGCGGGTGCCAGGGCTGGTTCTTCACGCTGGTGGTGCTGCAAAGCCAGGGCATGGCTTTGGCATGGGCTGGGGTCGCTGCTGAGGTGGCTGTGGAGAGCAGGACGTGGCTGTTTTCCTGTTGAAATCCACCTTGGAATGGAGGCCTGGGCACAGGGTGTCCCTAAGGATGGGGACAGGGATGCTGAGTGGGTCCCTGGTGCCGTGGTGGGTGTGCTCATCAGCCCAGGGTGATGCTCAGCTCTCTCGGGGCTGAGCTGAAGGCATCTGAGTGGGGCTGGAGAGGACAGGGTGGATGTGGACCCCCCCCAGCAAAGCCACCAGCACCCCTGTTTGAGAGCTCAGCCCCCCAATCCCACTTATGGGAGCAATGGGGACCATCCCCATGTCCTCCATCCCCAGCACGGGGATGACGCTGAGGTCAGCATTGGGATGGGGAGGTCTGTCTCCATCCTTCGGCACCCGAAGGTGTGTTTTGGCCCCCCGGGTCCAACCCATCCCTGCTCCTCATCACGCCACTCTTACAGCCCTTAAGCCTCTTACAGAACAACCCTGGCGGCATTCCCTAATCCCGGGCAGGAATGTGTTGGAAAAGCACAAGAGGATTTGAGAGCTGAAAGGTGCGGCCGGGGGCCAGCACTGGGGTGATTCCCCCATTCCCAGCAGCCAATTGGGATACAGTGTTTCTCCAGGTTGACTTTGCTCCTGGAATTTCCTCCTTTCTTGGATAGAGGTTAAATGATAAATGATGGGAGCTGGGAATGTGGCAAGATCCCACTGGGTCATTTCTGATGGTGAAGAGTTCGGCACAGCCCTGGTGTTGCCATCACTGGTGGCAATGGGGATGTTCCCACTGATTCCACGGCTCCTCCTGGGAGGGGACGCATATGGGACTCCATATCCATAGGATATGGCTTCTCCACAGGGTTCTGCTGCTGCAGGCAGTGACCCAAGGGGTGACAGCACTGGCTGTCCTGTGACACTGATGTCACCAGCACCGTCACTCGCCTGGTTTGATGATAGATGAGTTGGTTTTGGAGGTGAGAGGGGAAGGGGCTGGAATGTGGCTGCATCCCTGGAGTTTATGCTGCTCCAAGAGACTTCTGGCTACTGGCTGGGTTTGATGGGACCAGTGGGGAGGTTCTGGGTGCTGCTGGTTGGGTTTGATGGGACCAGTGGGGAGGTTGTGGGTGCTGCTGGTTGCGCTGGTGCTGCTGATCTCGGGCTCCTTCCTCGGGATGTGTGGGTTTCAGGGCCTGAGCAAAGCCAATCTGCTGGGATGAGCCCGGATATTCTGGGAAGAGGATGAGCTCTCAGCTGGGGCAACCGCAACCACAAGTGAGGGAACTGCCTGAGTCAGAGGCAGCGTGACCCGCACGGGCAGATGGCATCGTCAGCACCAGGAAATCCTCTGGGTCCTATTTAGCAGCTCTAAACCAGCCAAAATCAGCTGCAGTGTTCAAGGCCAGGTTGGACACAGGGGCTTGGAGCAACCTGCTCTAGTGGAAGGTGTCCCTGCCTGTGGCAGGAGTTGGGACTGGATCAGCTTTAAGGTCCCTTGAACCCAAACCAGTGTCACTATGAGTGATGCCGTGTTGGGATCAGTGGTGTTCAGGTTGGGGTCTCTGCACACAGAGATCACAACCTGGCCCCTCTCCTAAAGCCCTGAGCTCACCCCAAACCCAGATTTAAGCTCCACTGAGCACCAGTGTGAGCCTGTGCTGCTCTGCTGGGGCTTGGGAGGTACTTTGCTACCCACGTGGCCAGCATCCCCTTGCCATGATGGCTCCTCTTGGCATCCCATTGCCATGTAAAGGCTTTGAGGTGCAGCTCCTGTACCCATCCGTCTGTCCATGTCTCTCTGTCCATCCTGGCTCATTCAGGCAGAGGCTGGGAGCAGGGCGAGCAGGAGCTGCCTCCCATCTGCAGCAGCTCTGCGGCTCCTGATGCATCATCTCCGCTCCCTATCGATTATCCCATAATTACCCGAGCATCCTCTGGGACACTGCAGTTCCCAATGGCTTCTGCTGGCTCTTTCTTGCCAGAGGGTCTGGTTGTGGGGGGTCCATGGTCTCCCCACACCAGCCCATCCATTGCACATGGTGGGATGCTGAGGCCAGGGAGCGTGCTGGGACCTTATGGTGCTGGTGGTGGTTATGGTGATCTGTTGAGCCTCAGTGGGGATGACACCTACATTGAGACACCTAAACCAGGATCTTCCAGCATTCCCAGGTCCCTGCAACCCCCTCGGTGGTGACGACCCCTCCAAAACCAGGGGGGAATGTTAGTTTTGGACCCATGTTCCCTCACTTCAGGACTGATCCTGACCCTGTTTGTCTCCATCCCTAGATCCTGATGCCATCCTGAGCCTCGCCGTGCACAGGGGATGCACTGAGCCG
>NW_009921805.1:0-12657 GCF_000696875.1 Nestor notabilis
TATTCTATGATTCTATGATTCTATAAATGCTAAAACCCAGAAATTGTATTAGGCATAGCAAATTTATAATGTCTGCTATCACAACTTGCCTGTCACAGTTGCATTTAGTAGAAATAGGATGTGCTTCAGCAATTCTAAAAATTAGACAGGTAATACCATCTGATTATACACAAAGAGATTCTCTTCTTTTCCTTAATAGATTTTTTTAATCTTCATTTAGGAACCTAATGCTACTACTTAAAAATGAATAATTGTTTTGTCTTCTTTGTATGTTTCCAAGTCTCATAAGACACTTCTGATGTTCAGAAAATAATCTTTTCTTGTCTTCTTGAGACAAAAAAGAAGTCTGAAATTCTTATGATCCTGATGCTTTGTGCATATTTCCTGTGGCAGACAAGTTATGCTACAGTGACAAAGCAAGGTATCAGCTTCACCTTGCTGTTTTATGCAAGCTATCAGTGAGAACTACTATGAGACAGCCTCAGATATGATTTGGAAATTGTTGTAGTGAATTATTGAAAGCATTAGGTTATACACGCAGCATGGTACTAAATAACAGAAGTGAATGTTTTATCATGCAAGCATTTGGCATTTGGATTTTTGCAACAAATTAATCATTAAATTGCAGATGACTGGAAGGTAATTTGTCTTCATCCATTTGCATTCATAGGACTAGAACTTCTGCAGTAGCCCCTGGTGGGCTTTACTGATCAAAACTGATGTTGATCTTGGCAGGATCACAGGAGATATGTGCTAAGATGCGACTGGTAACAAAAATACACTAAAGAAAGGGTAAAAACAAGAGAGCTCTGATTGCGTTTGGTTGATATTTTTGGCTGCAGACTGAGACAATGTAACAATATGTGTTGTTGCCCAAAGGCTGTTGGTAGTAAATGTATGTTATATGGTTAGTCTGTCCCCTGTGGACATACAAATAGACTCACGATCAAAGAAGAATGTATGCCTATTTTATACCACCTAGAGCAGAGTGGGATTTCAATAACCTTTTGCATAGCAGTTCTGGAGTAACTGAGGCATTTTTATGTCAAGAAGCGTATGTGACAATCCAGGAAAAAAGAGGAACTTGGGTATCTTGAACTGTTGAACAGGCATTGAAAATATTGAAAATGTCAGCACACATTGCAGACATTTTCATAGTCTTCTGAACAGTGCAGATCACCAACACTGATGAACTAAGGCGATTGATAGTGTCAGAGTTGCTAGACTTTATGCTAAATCTCAGAGAACAATTTCATTGGCTCTGTCTCATTAAAAAATTCCCTTGTGCAGAACCCTTTGTTTACCTGCAGCCTGCCAGGCTTAACAGCTACATCTCCTCTTGTTCCTTGGGCAGATCATTCATGCATAGTTCAAGAGTGGGAAAGGAAGACACCTAAATTCCTGAAGGAACCTTAACTCTTTGGTTCTTCATATTCAAGCCTCACTGGCATTGAAATTAGTCCAGTATACAACCGAAAGGCCCATTTCTGGTCAGAAGTAGAGGGGTTTGATGTTGTATGGTACCCTACTAGACAAAGTATTCTAGATGTAAAATGAAATGACTTCACAGCCCAGGATTGACACCACTGAAAAGAGTCTGGTTCTGCCTTCTTTATGCTCTACCTTCAGATATTTATAGAATCTTAGAATCACAGAATGGTTAGGGTTGGAAAGGACCTTAAGATCATCGAATTCTGCCCTCCTGCCATGGGCAGGGACACCTCCCACTAGACCAACTTGCTCAAGGCCCTGTCCAACCTGACTTTGAATATTGCCAGGGATGGGACATTCACAACTTCCCTGGGCAGCCTGTTTCTGTGCCTCACCACTCTCACAGTAAAGAATTTCTTCCCTTTATCTAACCTAATCTCTCCTGTTTAAGTTTGAAAAATGTATGCATTGATAAGGTCCCTGCTTCGAGCCTTCTCTTCTCCAAGCTATATGGTCCCAGTTTTCTCAGCCTCTTCTCACACAAGAGATGCTCCCCACCCTTAATCATCTTTGTGGTCCTTTTTTGGCTCTTCTTGGTGGATCTTTTCAGTATGTCCATGTCTGTCTTGTACTGAGCTCAGGACTGGACATGGTACTCCAGGTGTGGCCTCCTCACCAGTGCTGAATGGAGGGGAAAGATCATCTCTGTTGACCTTCTAGCAATGCTCCTCCTAATGCATCCCAGGATATCATTAACCTTCTTTGCTGCAAGGAGACATTGATGGCTCATGGTTAGCTTGGTGACCACTAGGACCCTGAAGTCCTTTTTCTGTATAGCTGCTTTCCAGCTCAGTGACTCCCAGCATATATTCGTGAATGGAATTGTTCCTCCCAAGGTGGAGGACTTTGTACGTCCCTTTGTTGAACTTCATGAGGTTCCTGTCAACCCATTTCTCCAGGCTGTTGAGGTCCATCTGGATAGCAGCATGACCCACTGGTGTATCATTTTTTCATTACCCTGAGTTTCCTGAGGATACATTTTACCCCATTACCCAGATCAGTAATGAAGATAATAAAGAAGATCAGACCCAGTATTGACCTACAGTGTGCACTGGTAATCACCATGCTCTGTGCCTGGACATTCATCCAGTTGTTACAACTGAACCCAGGACAAATCCACCACCTCATTGTCTGCTCATGCAGCCCATGCCTCATCAGCTTTTCTACGAGGATCTTATGGGAGGTAGAGCCTTACTGAAGTCCAGGTAAACAGTATAGACTGCTGTCCCCTCATCTAACAAGTCAGTCATTTCGTTGTAGAAGTTTATCAGATTGTTTTCCTTTTCAAGGTGATAGAAATGAGCACTAATAAACAGTAAAGGAGAAAAGGTATGTAACATAAAGCAAAATGCTATTACAAGGAATACATTTAAACTAGACATTGGAAAAGCTTTTCATGTTTACAGAAACTCTAGTGAAGCTGTCCATTACATATAGTGATATCAAGAGACCTACAATGTGTCTGGACAGGGCCTGTTTCAAAACTTACCGGAGAAAAATTAATGTTAAAATTTTAATATATTCATCTTTTAAATAGTCAATACTGCAGTGTCACAGGTGATGGGTCCCAGCAAGGCTGTAGAAAGAAAAAAAATAATCCTATTTCCCCATTTATTCATTTTTTGGTGTTTTTTTTAATATGATATAGCTTGAAACCAATTGCAAGAGGGAGTAGAATTCCCAGCTCTGTCTCAAAAGAATAGTCCCCAGGTACTGCATTTCCATGCTTATAATCTTCAGATTAAATGCTCTTAGACATAAAAACATGGCTGCAGTTCATGGTGATTGGTGCCAAGTACCTGAATATTCAGCTAATGTGAGGGAAAATATACAGCCTCCTCCACCTTCCTCTTGTTGTCTCACTGTCCTTTATCCCCCACAACCTTCTGTTCCCTCTATTTCAATAGCTCCTCTCACTATAATTCTGTTTCCAATTCTTATTTGGCTTATCTTTGGCTTTATTTTCAAATAAATCTCCAGTGAAAGGAGTAGAAGAGCGATGAAGGATAAATCTGTTGCAGAACATGTGACCCAAGGCCATTGAAGGATGTGAAATATTTTCTTTTTGTTTCACTTGTTCCACCCTCTTTCAAGGTGGTATCGTTTATTTAAGGACTGTATGCCTACAAATTAAACAGTTAAACTGTTCTTTATTTTATACCTTATTATTTAAAATTACTTTAGAAGACTGTTCTTCACTGATTATAGGATGCCACCTATTGAATTATAATCTAATAAAAAATAGCTTCAACTAGGTATAGTCTGTAAGAATACAAATTGGTACAGTAGCAGGAAAAAGTACCTTGGCTCTGCCTTTTTGAGTTATGAGCAATGATGTTCTAATACTAGCCCACAATTGTCTACATAGCTCATCATCATTATCATATTGAAAAGCTGAGGGTAATAGTAGAGCCTTCATATCAGGAAATAGAATTATGATTTCGCAGACAAGCTGATCACAAATACAACTGTTCAGTTTATATCATATGAATTTAAAAATATATAGACTGAGTTGAAAAAATACAGTAAAGAAAAACAATTTTTATTTATTGCTAGTGGAGAACTATAGAGATTGAGTAATCTGGCATGCCTCTGGTCCTTTGCATGCCTCTGCTTCTATGTGGTTGTGCATCAGAGTTTACAGAACTGCATGAAATGAACTCCAGAAGGAAAAAGGATTTTTTTAAAATATGTTGAAAATATTAGTGGAGTCAACATTATGCTTCAAAAGGAATTACTTTTTTGTACTAAAGTTGGACATATGACATATAGTAGGCAAGCTATATGTATTTGGCTGAGGATCAGTCTTGACATGAAAAGACCAATGTTCTTGAAGAAATAAATCTTATACCTGCTGATGTCTTAGTACTTTTTGTGCCCAACTGCCTTGTGTGATGTAAGGATTGCATCAGGGTGTAGTGGAGGGTAAATCTGTAAAGGATTACATGATCCAAAAGCCACTGAAAGCAGTAAAATGATTTCTTTTCACTTCATCTGGTCTTGGATCTGGCTTGGGATGGTTATTGCTTCATTGTGTGGATACCTGAAGATTGTGCAGCTTGCATGTACTGTCAGGTCATTTCATACTAAACGAGGAAACCAGTTAGAAAGAGATATCTTTACACCAATTGCACATGTTAGATGATTCTGTTTTTACTACAGGCAATACTTGCTCATGTTCTTACTATGCTGTGCTGAGTAACAGTGCAAGCTGGTAGGATTAGCCTTCACAAATTTTATGAAAACTTAATAAAAAGACAAACTGTAACATTGAGCACAAAGAACATAAGTACTTCAGGCTGACAACAGCATATTTCTATTTGCAAAAGGAAGTTTCCTTTTGTAATTGAGAATTCACTGTTGTGTGAATCGGCCTTTTAAATGATGTTCATAAATGCAAAATTACTGACAATGGTTCCTATTACATACAAATGTATACTTAGGCTATGTAATTATAATTCATATTTTATTTCTGTAGTTTCAGTTCTTGAAGGCTTTTTTTGACAAAACCAAAATACAATCATCATTTTGTTCAGTTGTTGCAAGTAATTTTACAATATTTTTGAAGCTGAGCCCTCAGTGCTTTATTACCTCTCTTTAATTATGCCTCAGTCAACATTACTGCACATGGTCTTTCCTGCATAATAATCTCATCATTCTCAGAAAACACTGGGGATGTTTGGGCAGCAACCATAGGCCAACATTTCCAAGCTGGAATGTCTGCAGTTAAGTCTTTAAATCCATATTAAAGCTCAAAGATAAATATGACCTAACTTTCATTCCTCTAGCTCTTTTCAGTTGACTCATGGCCACTGACTGTGTTTAGAAAGGAGGCCAAAATTATGTAGAAGTATCAATATGGATTTAAAAATCTAATTTCAGATGCTTAGCTGTGGCCTAAAAGATTGTGCTGTGGTTCCCAATTTCAACATGAGCATCATTATAACTGTCTTTTGGAGGCAGGTCTGCTTCTGCTAAAATCAGTGGGAACTGTGCCAGTATCCACTTGGGGCAGGATTTGACATGTTGTAAAGAAAATGTTTAATTGCAAACAATAAGGAATTGGAAGTTATGATACAGTTTGCAGTATTCCGAGGATGCAGACAGATAATTTTTGCTTTTTGTGTGTTTGTAATAAAAGAATAAATATTTTATTAAACTTTTGTATTATCCATTCTTTGGCATGATGTCGGTGTTTATGAATGAGTCTTCATCAGTAGTCCTGTGTATTAATATACACCCTTTTACAATTCAATGACAGCTACTCCAAATTCATAGATTGCCCTGCTAGAGGCTTCCAAGGTCATAGTCCTTCAAAACACTGTTTGTCAAATTGCTCTGACACCTCCTACTTACAGGGTGTTAATATTCTACTACAGAGGCATGCAACTTTTTGAAAATTGATTGCAGGCTGGTGTAGAAATGTCAGAAAGCTCGAGCAGACAAAGGCAAGGGATAATGCTGATAGCATGAATCTGGTATGAGCAGCAGAAAGTTTCTGCAGAAGAAGATATTGCACAGGCAATTCTAAAGTCTCTTAAAGGATGTTTAAAGAGCATTAAAGTGTGTGGAATAATATGAGAACCATACATTTTCGTCACACAACCATGAAAGCTCATTGAACCATGAAAGCATGTTGAACTCTAAGATTTTAAGTGCTTGTTAACACTGGTATACCAACAGAATTGTACCTACAGAGAAAATGCTTTCAACAAAAACAGAAGTTAAACATCTGGTTTAACTGTTTTTGGAGACCAGTAATGAGTGGTGTCCCTCAGGGGTCAGTGTTGGGACCTGTCTTGTTCAACATCTTTGTCGGTGACATAGACAATGGAATTGAGTGCGCCCTCAACAAATTTGCTGACGACACCAAACTGTGTGGCTCAGTTGATACACTGGAGGGAAGGGATGCCATCCAGAGGGACCTGGACACACTTGTGAGGTGGGCTGATGCCAACCTCATGAAGTTTAACCAAGACAAGTGCAAGGTCTTACACCTGGGTCGGCACAACCCCAGGCACAGCTACAGGCTGGACGGAGAAGAGATTCAGAGCAGCCCTGCGGAGAAGGACTTGGCGGTGGTGGCTGATGAGAAGCTTAACATGAGCAGGCTTCAGTGTGCACTTGCAGCCCAGAAAGCCAACCGTATCCTGGGCTGCTTCAAAAGAAGCGTGACCAGCAGGTCAAAGGAGGTGATCCTGCCCCTCTACTCTGCTCTTGTGAGACCTCACTTGGAGTATTGTGTCCAGTTCTGGTGTCCTCAACATAAAAGGGACATGGAGCTGTTGGAGCAAGTCCAGAGGAGGGCCACGAGGATGATAAGAGGACTGGAGCACCTCCCGTATGAAGACAGGCTGAGAAAGTTGGGGCTGTTCAGCCTGGAGAAGAGAAGGCTGTGTGGAGACCTTATAGCAGCCTTCCAATATCTGACGGGGGCACAAAAGGATGCTGGGGAGGGACTCGTCGTTAGGGACTGTAGTGGTTGGACAAGGGGCGATGGCTTTAAACTTAAAGAGGGGAAGTTTAGATTAGATCTAAGGAAGAAGTTCTTCACAGTGAGGGTGGTGAGGCACTGGAATAGGTTGCCCAAGGAAGTTGTGAAAGCTCCAACCCTGGATGTGTTCAAGGCCAGGCTGGACAGAACCTTGGGTGACATAATTTAGTGTGTGTGTGTCCCTGCTCATGGCAGGGGGGTTGGATCTAGATGATCTTAAGGTCCTTTCCAACCCTAACGATTCTATGATTCTATGATTCTATCTGTCAACTAATGTAGTCAGGAAAATAATTCTGTATATCAGACTTGGTTTTATTTTCATGACTACCAGTATAGATTAATGCTTAGGTACGTTTAAGTCAAAGCATCATGCTGATGCAAGTCATATCAGAATCAGATCCTATTTTTTTCAAAATCAGATACAAAGGAATTCTGATATTGTAACTGGAATTGAATAAGTTGCAACTTATAAAAGCAAAGACACATTTGCTTAAAATCTTTGTAAGCATTAATTTAATATGGGAATTCAAATGAACTTAGAAATACTCTGTCCGCAGTTTATGCATCTTTCAGTGCATCAGCAGACTAAATGTGGTTTCTTGTTACTCTAAGAAAGACCCTCAAAAGAGATGACTTCCAGAGCTTGAAATGCATGCTTGCTTCAACAATATGGAAAATTAGTCATATGAGATCAAAGCAGTAAAGTGAATATTTATGCAACAAAACACATGCTTAAGAAGTGAATCATCAGCCAAAAAACAAACAGTTGCTTGTGGGTATATTTTATAGTATGGGCATAATCTATATGACAATCCAAGTTAGACCCTATACTAACAATAACTTTAGAAGTGTTTGAGCATTCTTTGTTAAGCTACACAGCACATCATTTGACTTAGGCTGCTTTTGATTACATCAATGCAGCATCACAAGAGTTTTACATCTCATCAACAGTTTTATAATTCTTTGGTAAAACAAATAAAATTGCCAAAAAGTTTCTTTCTGTCTTTTCTTTTTTATTGTTTTTTAAAACAAGGTCAAAGCTAAGTACATTTCTTCAAATAGAGATGCCTTGGCAATCCAAGCCTCATTTTATTCATTTATGTTCATACAGTAAGTTTTTTTCTCTGAGTCTTGTACTCTTTCTTCCTCCCCACCCCCCTACACTCAACATCCACAGTTTCTTAGACTTGACTGCACACCTGCTAAACTTCTAGAGTAAAGAAAGTAACTTTGTATGAGAAAATGTCAGGAAATTCAGAATCTGAAATTTATTAACCAAGATATGGAAAATATAAATGTCAGCTTGCATAAGTCTGGGAACCTGGAGTTGCAATAGATTTTTCGACTGTCTGGGAAATGAAAAGTGAACTTTTATTTCAGTGACAATGAAATAGTGCTATACCCAATATAATAAAATGTTCTTTAGCTAGAGGGCATTTTTGAAGCAAATTAGTTTACACTTACTTATTCACCAAAGGTTTAATATTAAAAGTAAAGTTATCACATGTATACCACACAAATACATATTTTTCATGTTTTATCTATCTGTGATATTTTTCTTATTTACACAAATAAAGATGAAGGGATATGTGTCAGAACGTGTTCATATTAATAATTTTCTCAAATCATGTCTTTAGACTATTAAATACTGCTAAATGAGAGCTTCAGAAAAACACTCAGAAGAGCATAATGGACATCAATAGAGAAGAAAAAAAACAGTCAATGGCTAACTTCTCTTCCCAGCTAGCACAAAGAGTAAAACAAATAATAAAATTTTATTACAAAATGATCTCTAAATTTTGAAGTTTAAAACATTCCTTCCTTTTTAGAACAAAAGAAAAAAAAAAACCAAACAAACCAACCAAAACCAATTAACTCCAAACTAAAACTTAAAGCACACTGTTATATCTATCAGTGCTGTATTTTTGGTTCTATGATCATGGTTTGGTGTGCTATCTCCACTTATAGAGAAAAGAGACTAATTCAGAGGAAAATATCCCTTTTATGTAGTCACTTCAGTGAATGTCAGCATAGATTTCATTATAGTAACGTTAGCATTTCTTCCCATGGAACGTAAAATCAGGCTATGGTAGAGGAGCATAACTCAGCTGACTGCTCACAACTGAGCTTCAACTCAGTGGAATTAGTGAAGTTAATTGTCACACCACCACCACCCCCCCCCCAAACTGAAAAACAATAACAATTATAAATGTTGTCATTATTTTTTTCTGTCTCATATATTACATTTGATAAACTATAGAACTGGGAACCATCCATATTCTTTGTCTACCTTCTCCTTTGTCTCTCATGTGCAACCACATGCACATTGTTTAGTATTTTGTAAATGCATGGTAAAATTTTCCATAAAAAAGATTTTTATTTCCTAGCTATATTTACTTGTTGAAAGTAGAGTAATCCAGAAAAGAATGTTCAAAATGTATTCCTCAAAGCAAACAGATGTATTTTAATGTCATTAAAGTCACATATGCTATCAAAAATTTACTAGTGTATTCAGAAAAAAAAGTATTTGTTACAAGGCAAGTCATATATCAGGTCGTTTAAAATTGATTTGACAGAAAATTTATAACTATGACCTACGTTTAAATGTCTTTTTAAAATAAAATGGGTGATGGCAAGTACAAACAAACATGCACTTTATCACAAACATTACCTATAATAAAAAATTTGTTTTTAAGAGGCATTTACTGAAAAATTCTCACAAATGGATGACTATTTGCATTTTATGTCTTTATAAAACAAGGCAATAACTGTAAGAAATAAGGATCTATAAAGAAAATAATTCTGAGTGCTCATAGTAAAGATAAAAGTCTGTATTAATAATGCAGTTTAGAAATGGACATATGATAATAGCTCAATTATTACTCTTCACTTCTTTTTAAACATTCTGTACATATTTTCACATTTCACATGTCCAAGCCTAACAATGCATTGTATGTGAGTAGACTTTATTTTTTTTTTTTAGTTTTAAATGGAGACATAGCTTTTACTTGAGAGTGAAAACTCTTGCCACATTTATACTTCTCATTTTGCACCTCCATTATGCTTTACAAGACCTAAAAGGAAATGAAAGGGGGTAGGGGGTGGAAGGTAGAAACAGTCAGCCTGCAGCCGGTTAATATCTTGTGATTCATTCTGCTTTACTTCCAAACTGGCATTTGTAGAGACTAAATAGCAGCACTTTTATACATTAATTTAGGTACATGTTTAAGAATCAGGCTCAGAATCGAGGTGGACTTAAAGCAAGGTAATAATTGAGATGTCTAAGATGAACACTGAAACCCACTGAAACTAATTTTAATATGTTCGAACTAGTTGACTATGTATCAGACACAGGGACAATTCTTAATTTCCTCTATTGTAGCTTTTTCCACTGCACAATGAAGAATCCAAATATTTTTAGGGAATTCATATTTTCTCTACGCCAAAGGGTATCTGATTCTTCCTATTAGTGGCTTTTGCACTTACAACGAAGGGAAAGGTTCTGGGCTCCAGCACTTGCTTAGGAGTTGCTTCCATGATGTATACCCATTGGATGAGATACGCAAGCAGGTCTGGATCATGAATCACAATCTCCACAGTTAAACATCCCAGGATTTACACTTCTGAAAATGCAAAGGGCTTGATCTGGTTTACATCATTTAGTTTCTTTGCTACACAGTTTTTTCAGGACTTGACTGCTCCACACACTTAAAAATACACAGTGAGTAGATCAGCCTTTCAGAAAATAGAATTAATCTCCAGTCCTTTTCATAGAGCTCATTAAACTGAGAAGAATGCTGATCCTCAATTGCTAATTTAAAATCTTGCTTTAGACATGAGGTAATTATTTAAAAGGAGGATGGTAGCACCAGTACCATATTTCTAAAAAACACTGTCATTCCACTTGGAGCTTGTCAAGGTACTGATGTGCTGAGGAGCAGCTCAGCCCCCACAGTGGAGTTAAACAAAAGTACACCTCATTCCTTCACCTTGAGTAGGCTAAGGTGCGGGTTGCCAAGCTTTTAAGATAGCAAGTTTAAATATAGGCAACTCAATTCCACCTACATTCTATTTCAGGTATCTAGGTCCTCTGCAGAATTGAGCTCTAAGTTTCTGGTGTAACCAAGATTACATTTGCTGCAAACCTTTTAATCTTAATTAGGGTTCTTGCCTGAAGAAAGAGAGTATCTGCCTATATTCGAATTAATGTTCAGAAAAAGCTCATCAACATCTAGTTTCCAAGGAGAAAAAACAAAACAACCAAAGCTTTTAGTCAGAATGAAAAACTGGAGGCTGATTTAAGATGGTAAAGAGACTGAGGGCAACAAGCCAAAACCAAGCCTGGCAGATGATATTTGTGGCTTGTCTTGTCTTTCCTGTGAAATTATTGTCTTCAAATGCACTTTATTTTTGAGAATTCTGACAATAAAATTACATGAGAAAGTTCTTCCTTCCCAAGTTGTCAACACAGCCACCTCATGTTCATTAGATTACTGTCTACTTACTGAAATTTAGTAGGCAGTTAATGAACAAGAATTTTCTGAAAAGTGTTTTAAATGATTGGAAATAGATGTTAACACTGGTTATATAAACAAGCTATGTCCTTACTTGTTGTGATAAAGAAGCATCTTCTCTATCACTATTTTGTTTAACCATAACTAGGATACTCTTAGGCATAAAGATAACATTATTTTTATATTGTTGATTTTTTTGAGAGAAATACTTAGGAGGATGATAGCAGAGGAAATACATTTCCAAAATATTTTTGAACTTCAGTATAATGGTCTTTAAAATTTGAGGTAAAAAAATTAAAGATGGTCACAAAATACTTGTTTTTATTAAACTTTATTGTTGAACTAAATATCTTTTCTATTCATAGGATAATTCCTCACTTTTTCATTCAGAATCATAGTCAACAACAAAACATTGAATTTTAAGCTTAAATTTAAATAATATTTCTAAATTTTGATGGTTTTTGTTCTCCAGGTTCCAATTATATAATTTTGTTTAAATTGCTCTGTAACATGTAATATACAACCTTATTGTCCTGTGTTTTGGCACTTTCACAAAATTTAAAACAAACAAGAGAAAAATAACCTCCAAGCAAAGAAGAAGGAAAAAGAATTGAAGTAAGTTTAGAGATGCACTTACAGGAGACAGCAGTGGAACCAAGGCGCACTCTAAGGACGGCTTCAAATACATGCTGGCTTTACAGACAGCATGGTTTCACTAAGGAGAAATCCTGCCTGACCAATTAGGTGGTGTTCTATGATGGGGCTACGGGACTGATGGACAGCGGCAGAACAGTTGACGTCATCTACCTGGACTTGTGCAAAGCATTCGACACTGTCCCACACGACCTCCTTGTCTCTAAATTGAAGAGACATCAATTTGATGGATGGACCACTCAGTGGATAAAGAATTGGCTGGATGACCTCACACAAAGAGTTCTGGTCAATGGTTCAATGTCCACTTGGAGACCAGTAACAGGTGGTGTCCCTCAGGGATCGGTGTTGGGACCTGTGTTGTTTAACATCTTTGTCAGAGACATGGACAATGGAATTGAGTGTGCCCTCAGCAAGTTTGCCGACGACACCAAGCTGTGTGGCTCGGTTGATATGCTGGAGGGAAGGGATGCCATCCAGAGGGACCTTGACATGCTTGTGAGGTGG
>NW_009921805.1:13378-16899 GCF_000696875.1 Nestor notabilis
CTGCTCATGGCAGGGGGGTTGGAACTAGATGATCTTAAGGTCCTTTCCAACCCTAACTATTCTATGTTTTTATGATTCTATGAAATACTGAAAACATTCTGCTATTCAGTCCACAGATGAAAAGCTACGCTAAATGTGGTCCTCTAACAGTAAGGGATCAGGCAGTATTGCTGGTTATGGACTCACAAAATTTTTTCAACACGTTCTTTGTGCAAAGGAGGAAATTTCAACAGTTTTAGTCTTAATCTAGCACTTAACTAATTTGACATCTGAACTTCTAAATATATTTTAATAGATTAAATATACATAGTCATGATACGTTAAAGAAGACTTGAGGTGTGGAACCAAAGAACTGGACTCAGAAAGAAGAAAAGTGAGAAAACATATGCTCCTGAGTAAGGAATGAGGTATCATAATTGACACTTAATACATTTTGAGAGCTCCTTCTAAAACAAAAATGGGAAATACAGTTTTCTGGCTTGTTCTGTGTGCATGCCCACTAAGTATGTGAATGGACAAATGGTTTAAACACCACTGACAAACCTTGACATGATGCAGAAGACCACTAACTAAAACCTCCAGTTCATTCTAAAGAATATTCCAGAAGATCTATAAAGAACCAGCATGAAACCTTCCAGGAAAAAAAAAAAAAAAGTCATACATGTATGATTTTGCAAAACTATTTCATACTCCAGCAGTTTACACTCCAGTGCTGAAGTAAACACAGGAACCCTGGGAGGCAGTTTCTGAAGATAGTGAATCATTTGAGTTGAAAATAATAATAACTAATTTAAAAAACCCAGGCATAATTATCTCTTGGTGTAATTGCCTCCAAAACAATTCACACATTATTTAGTCTTATCAGCATTTATGTTGTATTATGTACAAGAAGGCTTCTTTGCTTCGTTTCATGTCCTACATGCTAAAGGACAATACAGGTTTAGGCTTAATTGATCCAAAACAGATTTAGAGGTGTTTACATCAGTAATTTGGTCTGAGCAGGTCTAGCTTGGCTGAGAGCTCAGCACCTTTCCTCAAAGGTTTCTCCTCAGGGTGAAGTTTGTAGACAATCCTGTGGTGCACGTATACAGCAGAGCAACTATAGCAACGTAGTGTAAAATTCACCATACGCATGCAAGGTACACAGTGGTTCAGGTGGGATTGTGTGTACTGGCATGCTGGAGTGGCACTTTTTAGGGCTTCAGTGACTGGCTTTTTATAATTTGTGTCTCTAGGTTGCATAGGATTCTTTGCATGTGTTGTATCATCACCTGTTTTTTCCCAGTTCGTACCACTGTAGGTCCATGCATGTGTGAGTATTAAAAAACAGAATAATAATCCAAGATATATATGTTGTACCCATATAAATTGAACATTTCTAGCTTGATATTACTTTAATTACAGTGATGATTATATGGTAAGAGTCATCATGACTAAAAAAGCATTCATATCTAACCTTAAATAATACCCCAGTAATAAGACTTTTGCTGTGTGGATCTATCATAACATACAGCAAAATGGTTATGAATGGTTTGCAGTAGCATTTTCTCTTATCAAAATTGCCATTTAAAAACCCTTTTAACTTGGCTGATACTTCACCACTACCTTGAAAATACAAGCTAATAAAACAAGACATTGTGAAAAGTTGACAAAAGCCTGGAATACTTCTGGTACCACCCCCTGTAATATAAAAGAAGTGCACTGAATGAATTTATGCTATTATATTTTTTAAAATCAAATATTTGGGCTTTTAACTTTCTTATCTTCCATCTGCAGTCTTCCATTAGTTCCTTTCTTTCCCTGTCTATCCTGTTCTCTTACTGTTTCTGCAGTGTCCTTAGGTGGTGATTAAATGGAGAATTAAAACATATGAGTTTATAACTATGAAGCTTCTAATATTAAAAAACACTACCAAGAGACTGACTGTACAAAGACTAGAAGAGATAAAAGTGACAAATTCTGTATGCTAACTGGGCTTCAACAGACAAAACCAAACCAGAATAACGTAATACTTTTTTGCCCATACCTCTGAAAGGGACTCTTCTCCACACAAGTTCTACTTCTTTCACATTTTATTCACAGCTTTTTTGCATTTCAAATACATTCAGTAAGTTTATTTCCTCTGAGCTTTTCCATTTTAATCACCGTATTCTTTCATTTGGTCCTTTCACTTGTCACTGTCATTTTTTATTCAGTGCTGAAGTTCAATGTTAGTACTTCACTTTCTGCCATTGTTTAACCACCAAATTCTGCCCGATGGTGATCAAATGAAAATTAATTTCAATGCACATAAATGTATCACTCACACTCAAACTCAAACTCTTAAGTATGACACAGCATGCACTTCAGGTGGTATTTTACATGTAGAAGGTAAACTGATAATTGATCTCAAAGCTATCTTCTTCAAGGAAAGGCTCATAGAAAGGAGAGGGCAGAATGGAATAATTAATCCACAGTAAACCAATTTAATTCTATAATTGCTGAGTTTACTATAGAAAAGAAAGAGTAGATGGTCTGCAACATCTCACAGCAAGCTTGCTACCCTGAACTTCAGGTGCATGGACTTTGGCCTCTTGAGGGATCTGCCTGGTGGAGTGTAATGGGATAAAGCCCTAGAGGGAAGAGGAGCCCAAGCAAGTTGGATAATATTCAAGGATAACTTCTTCCAAGCTCAGGAGTGATGCATCCTTATAAAGAGGAAGTCAGGCAAAAACATCAGGATGTTTTCATGCATGAGCAAGGAGCCCCAGGACAAATACCAGCATAAAAAAGAGGCCTTCAGAGGGTGGAAGCAAGGGCAGGTAGCCTGGGAGGAATATAGAGAAATATTCAGAGCAGCCAGAGATCAGGTAAGGGAAACTAAAGCCCTGACAGAACTCAATCTGGCCAAGGACATCAAGGGCAACAAGAAAAACTTAGAATCACAGATTCATAAAATAGTTAGGAATGGAAAGGACCTTAAGATCATCTAGATCCAACCTCCTTGCCATGGGCAGGGACACCTTGCACTAAACCATGTTGCCAAGGCTCTGTCCAACCTGGCCTTGAACACCACCAAGGCTGGAGCATTCACAAACTCCTTGGGAAACCCATTCCAGTGCCTCACCAGCCTCACTGTAAAGAACTTCTTCCTTAGATCTAACCTAAACTTCCCCTGTTTAAGTTTGAAGCCAAAACTTCCCCTGTTTCAGTTTGAATCCATTACCCCTTGCCCTACCACTACAGTCCCTAATGACGAGTCCCTCCCCAGCATCATTATAGGCCCCCTTCAGATGCTGGAAGGCTGCCATGAGGTCTCCACACAGCCTTCTCTTCCCCAGGATGAACAGCCCCAACTTTCTCAGCCTGTATTTGTATGGGAGGTGCTCTAGCCCCCTTATCATGGTCCTTCTCTGGACTTGCTCCAACAGCTCCATGTCTTTCTTATGTTGAGGACACCAGAACTGGACACAATACCCCAAGTGGGGTCTCTTGAGAGCGGAGTAGAGGACAGAATCACCTCCTTCGACCTGCTGGTCATG
>NW_009921806.1:0-52927 GCF_000696875.1 Nestor notabilis
TATATATGTATATATATATGTATAAAAGTGTTTTATAAGTTCATAATTACATTCTAATTGTTCAGCCTTTCATTTATTTTCCCTTTTAGATTTTAAAAGGTGGTCAGTGTAGCAAGCTATTTGAGTTTTTAATTCCTTCTCCTTCATCATTTATTAATGGTCCAAGCTAGCCTTGTAATGGCCACAAAGCATTAGCTCCTTTGGCTTTTATGCTGTGCTTATCTTTCCCTGCAGACTGTAACTGGCTGTGTAATTCTTGTTAGGGTGTCCTCCCCCTCCTTTTCTCCAGTGCCGAGGCTTATTGAGATGCAAATCATGGCACAGTCTCCCTGGATCTCGCATTGATCACATCTCTGTTCTTGCATCCTTCGCCTTGGAGAAGGCCTGGACCTACTAAACTTCTCGGTTATTTTGTAGATCTCACAAGGGTGTTCCACCCTCTCAATCCTTTCTTCCACCTGACCTCATTTTGCTTTTAATGCCACATGGCTTTTGTTCCTGAAATAAATCTGCAGGACTCTGATGGACCCCTTGAATGGTAGTTCCTAATTCACTTGTGTGCCAAATCTGTAACTATTTGGTACCAAAACTTTTATTTTCTTGCATCACAGGTAGTTTGTTCTTGTTGGTAGGAAGCTGATTTAGGACAGTTTCCCTTCTTGGGACATCTTCATAGGTCTGTGAAGTGTCATGCTTCCTGGGCTATTGCTGCCTAATTTTTTTTGTGTGTGTGTGTATGTGCGTGCGTGTTAATCAACAAGAACCCAATCTAACCAAAGCTCTTCTGAGCATGGTGTCTGTGCTCTGAGTGTGCTTTTGTTTGGTCTGGGAATGTTTTTCTTCTCTCACCATCCAGTCCTGAAGGCCTTCAGTACTCTCCCACCTGTCTTCTCCCTACTGTGCATGCCCACTCGGTTTCTGTCTTAATTTTTTTTCCTTAAACACACCAAACTTCTGAGTGTACAATTCTTATTCCTCTGTGATTGGGTAAAACTGCTTTAGCCTGTGTATTTTGTAGCTCAGATTTCGTTTTATGGTTAAGTGCTGTGGTCTCTCTTATTCATAATACGTTTCATTGCGATTCTCATTTCTATCATCTCTCTTGGTTCTGCTGCTTTCTGGGTTTATACCTCTTACTGGATACATGTGTTGTATTATTTTATCTGCTTGTGCTTTTCCAGGTTGAAACTGATATATATATTTATTTATTTCCTGCTGTATTATATAATCTCACAGTCTCTGATGGTAGCTTTCTTTTTGTAGGCTCTCTCTGAAAATGTAATTGTAAGGTTTATTCCCATTTTTATATTAAATAAGATACTTAATACAGCTAGACAAAATTCTAATCCCTGTGGCAATGTACTGAACGTATTTGTTGGCGTGTAGCATAGCTAACTATTTTTAGTCCTTCAGCCATTCAAACCACATCATGGGCTTGGTAGTTACAGTCATGCTTCTTTGGAGCTATGTTTTCAGGAGTTTTTCTCCCTGTCTTTGTGCCTACCCATTTCAAGACTAGGAATACCTTAGATGATCTCCACAAATGAACATATAGGTTCAAATTTTTCATGCTGTGTGGTTGTTTTCTTGTTTGTGTGTGTGAAGTTTGAAGTGGACAGTTCTGTAGCTGAAAGTTAAAAACTTGGTTCCTTTGGGCTGATGTACAGCCCCCAGGCTGACTTTACATGCTCAAAATGACTGTGAGTGTTGTGCTGTTTGTAGTTACCTTCTTCTGGAGGTTGGTTTTCTTTTTCTTTAAGAAAAACTGCCACCCAGTCACGAAAATACCGAAGTGACAAAAGAAGGGGTTGTGACAGATAGGAGAAGGCTATGTTGCCACTCCTGCATGAGGATGCACAAGTTGCAGTGGTACCAACCTGCTATGCCCTGTGGAAGCTTGGAAGTTGGACTTTGCTTATCAAGAGTAAGTGAAAATGAAAATGTTCTTGTTAAATTAGGGGAAAAAAAAAGGAGTTTTTCTGTTAAATGAAATGGACCTCAGACTGATGGTAACTGCATGGAAAATTGTGCCTTGCGTTAAGGCCTGAAACATTAATATTTTTTTTTTCCCCTAAGCATTGTATTTTTGCTTCCTGTACTTAAAAAAAAATCAATAATCAAACTGCTGAATTTGGGAAGGTGTTTACCACCTGAATTTAGAGTTGGTTAGAAATATTAAATCAGCTGTAGCTCAGTCTGCATCTGCAGACAAAACAGTATTGCCCTGGTTTACTTAGTGAATTCCATTTATGACCTCATTCATACACTGTTAAGCAACTGAAAGATTTATTTTTCTTGTACAGGATGGAAAGTTCATTTTCTACTGTATGTGAATAACGATTTCTTGAAAGATGATGAGACTGTTTTGATGTATGGTAGATAGATCTTTACTTTAAACCTGATGGATTTAAAATAGAAAAATAGGTTCAGATAAACCTTTCCCATTTCACGTGAACACTTTGAAAGACTTAAATCTTTTGAGTTGCTGTTGCATACTTTTGAGCTCAGTTTCCATCCAAAGTCAGCTAGAGCAAGACAAAAGAAAAAATATAGCTAGTAATAAGAGAAATTATGCTTGGTGTCAGATATAAAACTAAAAATGAAAAGTGTGTATGCATGTCATACATGCATGTACATAAGCACAAACAGGTAATACAATTTATGTGGATACTTTAACCATATAACTACTTTTTTTAAAGCAGGAAGTGTAGGTTTAGAAGCAAATTAATGCTCACTGGTATCAAGCAATCAATATGAAACAGCGTTTCTTTAGGAAAATAGCTGGAAAGCACAGATGCAGACACAAAACCTGGTTATTTAAATCATGGGAAGGAAATCCATTCTGTCACATTCTAAAAAATCCAATCATATATATATGTGTGTGTGTATATATATGTGTATATATATATACATACACACACTGTTGGAGTAAATACTATAAGGTATTGATTAGCAGGTTTTTTTGTACATGTTTCGTATGTAAAGTCTGGTCAAAAGGTGAAGAACAGATCTTGTGTGATACCTGAAATTAGGATTATATTTTATGGTTTATCGTCACTGAAAATGTGTTCTCCATCATTTGCTTCTTAGGTAATCTCTGTATTTCAGCAGTCATATGGTAAGTATTTAACTCTTGAAAGAATTACATAGTGATATAAAGTACAGGTGGGAGGTGTGATTTAGGCATTGCAGAAAACTTGATCCTGAAGCCTAGTTGGTAAGGGAGATTTTGGTATGGAAGAAAACTTTACCCGACCTGCGAACATTTACCTCTGCTTAAGTGTAGATGCATACGATGTATTTATGATCATGCTGTGTAGGCATTTTGGAGAGAAGCTCCAAGTGTGGTTTCTGTTACGTTTACTAGGGAGTTGTAAGGGGGATGCTATCCAGAAAGTTCACAAAAGGACATTATTTGGCAATTATGCCTTGGTTTTAATTAACCAGAGCTTTTCCCTGGACTGCAGCTGTTGTTACCAGCTTGGAGGAGGGCTTTCTTGCAGTCATTGGTCTGTATTGTCAAGCTGTGCAGAAATGGAAGCTTCAGCTCACTGGGTTGTATAGATGCAGAAGAGTTGATGAAGAACCAGCGCTGCAGGCAACACAGCCAGTAGCCAAAGATGTGCATGCTGCTGAGTGCCTGCAAAACTCATGGTGCTTGTGTTTTACTGGGTGTTAGACATGCACCTAACACGCATACTCCATCCCTGGCAGTGTTCAAGGCCAGGTTGGACAGGGCCTTGGGTGATATGGTCTAGTGGGAGGTGTCCCTGTGCATGGCAGAGGGGTTGGAACTAGATGATCTTAAGGTCCTTTGCAACCCAAACCATTCTGTGGTTTTATGATTCTATGTTAGTGAACATGAGACTTGAAAACTGAATGACTCTGAGCTCCTGCAATCAGGTCAGCAAATCGCAGGATTTGAAAACTAAAGGGCACCACAGGTGACTTTAGGAAAATGGTATGGACACAGCAAATATATTCTGGCCAGTCTGGAGAGCTCATCTCTTAAAGTACTTGCAATATTGACTTCTGTATGAGTTTTTGCAGCGTACCCAGTTAGAACATGTGCCCACTAACTCTACGAATGAACACCTTATACCTGATAAGGTACATAGTGATATTTAACATTAGTGATTTACATTGCCTAGGAATGTGGCACAATTTCTGGAGTTTAAATGCTGTGGATTTGTTTTACACTTGTTAATGTGCAGCCTGTGGTTTAAGTGTCCACCTTTCACCTGCAGTGCACAGTGAAATGCTTCTTCCTTCCTCCCCTTTGGGGCCCCCATGTTGCATCTGTAAAAGAAAAAGCCTGACAAAGGAAGGCATGTTTCAGTTGTGCCTTAGTTTTGTGTTCTATAACCTTCATCTGTTCAGTGACTGTAGAAATCTGGGGACAAGGAATTCTTGGGGAGAGTAAATTTTGTTTTCTTTTTCTAAACTGGGGGAAAAAAATTTTTTTGCGAGTACTTTCCAGTCCAGTAACTCAGAAGGATTAACTTTGCATTCTAATAAATAAAACAGCCAAGCAGATTTTGTCCAAATGTTTCTTCACCAGACTTAAATCCTAATCCTGGACTAAAATCTCACAGGCTTGTAGTAAAATTGTTCCAGACTAAAACTTGGCAAAGTAAAAATCTCTGAAAGCAGGGTTCACAATGGAAATGCTGATGCAAGCATAACTGGAGCATTGCAAACGCGACGCCATAAGAACAGCTTTGCATATTGCTCATGAATAGCTCAGAGGTAAAAGGATTAACACTTCTTAATACTGCTTTGAATCTGCTAGACTTTTTGCTTGCTGGACTCAACACAGATATTCTGTAGTGTACACTGGCTTCGTATATTTGCCTTTTATTCTGATCCCTTTCCCCCCCTCCAGCTGAGAGTCCTTTATTGCTGCGAACAGAAGCCTTTGTTACCTCAAATTTCCTGCATCACCTATCAGGATCTGTCAGGAGACAGAAATTAATACCAGAAATAACAATTTGAGCTCAATGTGTAGCTGTTTAATTTGCAGACTGAAGGAACTTCTGCATATTTTGTATTCAAAGAGGAGGAGGAATGGGACTATCGGAGGAGAGGAGGGGCTTGATCTCTTTTAAGATAGTGTGTTCCAGTGAGGCTGTAATACTGTGGGTAAAAAGCCCCTTTAAAAAAACCAAAATAAATTAAAGAATCCTGAAAATGGTGTTGCTGAATCTGTGCCTGCAGACGTTTGCGTTTCTTTTTGGTTATAGCTAAAGCATTCTGAAGTGAGCAGGTGTTTATGTACACTCTGTAAATGTCCATAGGTTTCAAGGCTTCTCTCCTGAAAGATTTTCATCATATAAAACTTGCTGCTGCCACCTCAGAAGCCTTCATTTAAAAATGGTTACCTGGTCGTGTGAAAATGAGAGCAAAGAAAATCTTGAGGATCATCTTAACCAGTTCAGATTGTGTGAGTGTGTATGTTTAAGCACACATATACAGCATATACATAGATACATAAATATCCTATTGCTGTTGCCATAGTCACTCTCTAGCTGGGCTTTCTACCAGCAACAGTGCAGGGAGGTATCAGCAAAACATGATGTATTTTAAATATAATCTGAAACACCATCCAGCAGCAAATCAGATGTTTATTAAAGGTCCCTTTCCTCCGTCAAGAATTTCACTTAATTTGCTTTCTCACAAAAGGGAACAAACTTGAAATACTTCAGTGTTTAAGAAATAATATTTTATAAAAGTGTAATATGCATGATTAAAGATAAAATGCAAGGGTTCTGGCTGGTGGTTATTTACAACAGGCATGACCCTCAGACAGCAATGGTAAGAAAAGTGAGTATATAGTAACTGTTAATCCACTTGACAACTGATAGCAATAGAAATTATGTTGGCAAGAAAACAGAGAGAGGTCTTGTACAAACATGACATTAGTATTTCCTTTGATTTCTTTTTTCTTTGATTTTTTTTTTTTAATAAAACTAAGATAAGTGTATATATAGTTCAAAGTAATTTGAGTTATGTACCAAAAAGCTGTAGTCATGATTGCTGTAATTCGTGTTGTTAGTACACCTTGCTGTTTCAAAACTTATGGTCTTGGTCATTTATTACTGGTGGGAGTCAGATTTTGATGTTAATGCATTTTAGCGTGCTGTGGTATGTGCTGTGTATAGTGCTGTGTATGTATAAAAACGAAGGATATTATGGTAGTCTCTAATTTTTTTAGCTTTGAAAATTACCAATGAAAGAATAAGCAAGAAATGCACATAGTTAAAATTCACAATGGAAAGGAAGATCCTGTAGGAAGATTTGGGCTGGTCTGAGTGGTTATTAAAGTTGCTGGTTAATATTTTTAATATAACTTCTGAAGCAGCTTTTATCACAAGATCTAGGTGCATATTACAGACTAGTTTAGACTCATAACATCCCTGTGGCGAGCTGGGCAAGTATTTTCAAGAAACTGATGTCCAGAGCTGCTTGCCATGTTTGCCTGTGCTAATTTGGAAAGCTGGGTCTTGTTTATGCTTGAAGTGAATGCAGATTAAGGTAGGATGTAAGCACAGTAGTCGTTTCTGATTAATTAAATGTGCAGAAATTCTTTGTCTGGAACAAGAGTGTCTTGTTTCTGGTCAGCATATCCTCTTTGAAATGGCACTCATTACAGAAAACTGCCCACTCGTGGCATTAATAAAGAGCTATTGTGTGAGCAGGAAGGTCCTTACTACTGAAGCTGGGGTAACAAAAGGTGGGATTTCTTGCTCTTGGTGCTTTATCCATCCCTGTCTGCTGGACCGGTTTGTCCAACAAATGGTCAGACGGTCTTGGGCGGTAAGTGGATGCAAGCGACTGAAGTGGAGGCTCAATGATTCTCGCCAGTGTCCTAGCCCTGGGAGGTGTGGTTGGTGCTTCTCTGGTGCTTCTCAGTTGTTCCACGAGCAAACCCTTGACAAAAACTGAGGGACTCCATTTTGCATTGGATGACATCATATGGTGTGATGGAGAAAAGTCTGCTTTTGTAGTTGCTGTAGTGAAACCCGACTGTACTGCAACTCTACACTCCAGCCTTCTGAAAACTGAGGAGTCTTCCCAGCTGTTTCTCTGCCCCTCAATACTTTGATGGTCTACTGAGGTTTCCTAGAATTTGTGTTAATGATGCTGTTTGCTAGGGAATTATTTTCCTTTTCTTTCTGACTGGTTGTTTACTGCAGCCAAAAGGTGTGCTTTGTTTCTGGGTGGAATTTCACAGCTCTGAAACAGCCCCTTCTGATTGCCTTAAAAGATGTGCAGTCATTAGTTACACGTGAAGATGTTGCACGAGTCCTTGTCTGCCAGGTATGTAAAGCTGCAGTACAGGCTGTTGTAAGAGACTTGCAGTTACTGATAGATTTTTATCCTTCGCAAATTCCTGTGGAAGTAGGACAGTAAACCCGCCACTTCTTATACATGGAAACAAAGAATCTGGTGGATTAAATAACTTGACATTGAGTTTTTTAGCTGAGCTGAGTATGAAACTGAGGTCCCCTTACATCTCTGCCTTATACTGGTATGTTAGTTTCTTTCTTGCTAATTAACATAATACAATTTACTGGTATGGCTACATCCATTTTGTATTTATTTTGCCTTATTTGGAAAATATTTGACTTAAAATGTGGGGCATGGTTAATTTGTGTGGAATTGGTTTTAGCATATGTAGGTCCTCTTCTAAATGAGTCTGCAGTCACTGTGTGGAGCAGGAGAACCTCCCTTCTGCATGGTTGGTTGATCGTGTTAAATGTCTGGTTAAAAAAACCAACCAACCAACCAACCAAACCACAAACAAAACCAGCCTAATGGAAAACATCTTCCATGTCTTTCAGTAGTTTTCTCTTGCCTTCAATTTTGCTGGCGGATCTGCTAATTTGAGTGTTGTGTCCATCTGAACTAACATGGGGGATATTCATAAGAACCTCCACAAATTAAAGGAAGCACCCCTTATGGTGGTGTCTTGGAGTGAGCTGAAGTGGGGGGATAGCAACGTGAGAACATTACTGTGGCAGCAGGAAGAAAATGGAAATAAGAAAGGGAGAGCAATGAGATCTTTGGATGTCCAACGATAGGCAGGTAAAACATTTAGTGATTAGTACTTTATGAATTAGCACTTCCCTGGTTTCCTGGACCCTACGAGTGACAGCTCAAATCTGTCTTTGGCAAAGGAGTTGTTGGACTCGTGGAACTTGGGGAAAGGAGATGAGTAGTGCTACAAGGTGCCACCATTTTTCTAGTCCGAGTGTCTGATGCTTTTACTATAGTAAAGCAAGAATGTCCATAGCACAGGCCCTGGTGGCTTGCTGCCCCTTGCTGCTGTGGGTTTGGCTTCCTTGGCATTTAGGATTACAGTGAGCCAGCATGGTGCTTTTGCCAGGCAAAAGCAGCCCCTCTGCCCATGTCATGAGCAACATGTGAGCAGCACTGTATGTCAGTGACCATGGGTTGGACATGTTGGCCATAGATTTTGATGGTGTCAACTGCCATAGCAATTGGCCTGAAATGTCTTACTTGAGTCTCCAACTGTCTGTCTAATGGGAAGAATAAAACTGATGTATTCTAATGTTAAAAATTTTAAGGAAGCATTCTGTAACTGTGAAGTAATTCATAATTCATCAGGGATAAGTGAATGTCTTGCTTCTCTTTTCTGAAGTGGGCATTGCTTGTTCATGCTGTGGTCTGTTTGCTTGCAGTCTTTAGTGCTTGTTTGATCACTTAAGCATCTCATGAGAGCACCCTTACAATACAGGAAAAAAAAGGCCATTTTGAGCAGCCCTTGTATAATGTAAAATATTATGACTAGAAAATACTACACACCTCTTTGTCCTTACAAAATCCTGCAAAAATATTTCCAAGGATGTCTGTTCACCAGGATCAGTGGCAGCTTATGTGTGAGTGGAGATGGATTCTGCTTTGCTGATTTTCTGTTTGGAAGGAGCTGCATCTCTTGGGCAGTGCTTGGCATGATGCTGGTGTCTCTGGAAAATCTGTGAGGTTTACAGTCTCAAGTGTGGAATTGAGAATTATATTTTGAAAGCTTTCCACTATGTTCTTCCTGTGATTCCCAAACACAGCTGAAGATTTTGCATTGGTTGCTGGAAACATCTTTTATTTATTTAAGGAGTAAGCTACCTTGGCTCTCCAGGCAAGTTGGGGTTGCTGGGTTTCCATTTTGGTTTTGAGGCTGAAGCTGGGTTGAGACTTGTCTGTGTTGACCACGGAGTGTTCTGGAATAGCTCCTTGTGGTAGCCATACGCATTGTGGGATAACTGGTATGCTTGCACAGTTGAGCCGGTAAAACTGATTCTTGCTGTGGAATAACATGTCCATGGGAGGAGCAGTCCTAGTTGTTTTCCACCACCTTTCTTTCAGCAAAAGCCTTTCCAGCAATGTTAGAGATTGCTAAGGTAGAGGTCCAGTTTTTCCTGCAGTCTTTGTTGCTGTGGGCTGCTCTCTTTGATTGAATTCTCCTTTCACTGCCAAACATTGCTTAACAGTATCTATAGGATGTGTTACTAACAGCATGTGGTAGTTAGCATGATTGAAAGCAAAAGTTTCCAATAGACTGGCGCTTCTCCTCTGTCATGCTTTTTTCATGCTGACATAATGTTTTAGGGAGTGTAGTGAAGTCAGTTTGATAATTAGGAGAAGCATAAAGCCCAAGTGTTTAAGCAGCTCATGTTGTAATTTTGTATTCATGGAAGGCCTCAGGTACACAAGACATAAATGTAAAGAACTAATATTGGAGAGGTGAGATGCTAAATGTGCTCTGGTAACATTGCTTTTCATACTGCACGTGCTCTGGTTTTATTTGATCAATAGGATGTAACCTGGGGAACACATGACCCTTCCCATACCTAAAGGGGGCCTGCAAGAAAGCTGGAGAAGGACTGTTTACGAAGGCATGTAGCGAGGATAAGGGGAATGGCTTTAAACTAGAAGAGGGTAGATTTAGATTAGATATTAGGAAGAAATCCTTTACTGTGAGGGTGCTGAGGCGCTGGCACAGTATGCTCAGAGAAGCTGTGGTTGCCCCATCCCTGGCAGTGTTCAAGGCCAGGTTGGACGAGGCTGGGAGCAGCCTGGTCTAGTGGAAGATGTCCCTGCCCATGGCAGGGGGGTTGGAACTGGATAAGCTTTCAGGTCCCTTCTGACCCAAACCATTCCATGATTAAAGAGTAAAAACATTATGAGCCCTGGGGTCTTCTAACACAAAAGTGAAAAAGCTCATCCAGAGCAATAGGGAAGTCTAGTCTGCATTGGAAAGTTAAAATCATCACATCCTGTTTTCCCCCTCCTCCTCCCCCACCAATGTTAAATGAGGGGGAGGGTGTTTCTGTTTCAAGAGATACTTTAACACTGGTTTAGAAACCAGTAAGGTCAGCGCGGTGGTGAATTTCAGAGGATGGATTTTGCTATCTTCCTCTGCCAAGTGTTAGTGAAAGAAAGCACAGTCTCTCTTTGTCTCTCATCCTGTATTTGACTCCAGCAGGTCAAGGGAGGTAATCCTCCCTCTATTTGGCCCTGGTGAGACCTTGCCTGGAGTACTGTGTCCAGTTCTAGGATTCCCAGTACAAGAGAGATGCGGAACTCCTGGAGCAAGTCCAGCATAGGACTGGCTATTGGAAAGGTTAAGAGTCTGGAGCATATCTCGTATGAGAGAAGGCTGAGGGAGCTGGGCCTCTTTAGCCTAGAGAAGAGACGGCTTGGGGAGATCTGACCAATGCATGTAAGCATCTGAAGGGAGAGTTTCAAGAGGATGGGGCCAGACTTTTCTTGGTAGTGCTAGGCTATTGTGTGAGAGGCAATGGGCATCAACTAAATGAGAGGAAGATCCACCTGAACATGAGGAAAAGCTGCTTTACTGTGAGGATGACTGAGCATTGGAATAGGTTGCCCAGAGACATGGTGTAGTCTCTGGCCTTGGAGATACTCAAGAACCACTTGGACTCAAGCCTGAGTAATGTGCTCTAGGTGACAATGGAGGTTGGTCCAACCTCAACTATCCTGTTTCTGTGGCTCGCTCAGCCAGCAGGGTACATCACATGGTTTACTGTTGCTGGGAGATGAGACTAGAGAAAATAAATCAAGTGTAACAAGAAATGTAGGTATAGTGTTGTGACTGATAGCAGAATCAGATAATGACTGCTAAACTGAATAACAAGCAGACTTACCTGACTTTTACTTCTCATGTGTTTAAAAAAAAAAAGTTGAAGCAGTGGAGAAAGAAGATTGTTTGATAATGTTCCTTTCTCTTCCTGTTCCTCTGTTCCTGTTAGTACTGCTCTTCGCATCCCTCTTTCTTCTGTAGAGCCTCCCTCTATAGACTCCTCAGGGCCACGAGTCAGTCTGTCAGGGTGGTAACTCCAGGGTAAGAATTATTCTGGGTTAGACTGAAGTTCAGAGAAAATGCTTTAGTATTTCTTTCTATAGTTACCTGGTTGATTCTTGCTGGTCTTGCCCTTGCAGATTTAAATACCTGCTGTTTGGGTGATACTTTGTCTAATGTTGGTTCTTGCTTCCCACTTCATGAGTTGACAACTCAGATTGGGTGTTCATGTGCCCTTAGTTCTCTCAGAAGACTCTTAACTGTTTTGTCAGGCATGTGTTTGCTGGTGTGAAAGCAGCAGGACTTGAAAAGTTTCATGTGATGCTGCTGCTGAGAATTCAGCATCCTTACTCTGACAATGTCAGGCTGCCCAAGAGGTGGGCCATCCTATGGCAGTCTGTTTGCTCAACATGTATCTGTTGCCTTTGTGGGAAGATACATATTCTTCCACAAGGCCTTAACATGAATGTTTATGCATGTCTGAAAGGTGCAGGTCCACACATGGGTGGCAAGTGCTTTGATAAGCCTGGGCAGAGCCGTTGCTGTTGTACTTGGCTGATGGTAACTTTGCTTCTCTGTAAAAGACCTCACTGTGCTAATCTTCTTGCATTGTAGCACCCTCACCTACCAGGTAGGTATGAAATGCTGCATTCAAAGGGGATTATCACCAGCTCTTCTGTTCTGGCTGTAGAAGAGGATGACAAGTAATTTCAGCTGTTCTATAAGGGAGGAGTAAAGGGGAATCCACTAACATGGTTGTAAAGGTCAGGAACGGCACTTTGGGAATCCTTTGGGATGTATCATTAATCCCTAGATTTGGGATTTCATATTTGAGATAGATTTTGATGTAGAACTCACAAGCTGGAGACGTGCAGTTCGATGTTATATCACTTGAATCAATGCAGGCTGTTTGAATCAATACGTGCTGCAGGCTTTTTACTGTCTAAAAAGCCAGTGTGTTGACATATGACAGTGGTGTTATATCAACATGCATTGTTCTGACAGGCTGTGGGAGTTGTGTATTTGGGTTTTTTTCAGGTGTGTACCTGTAGGCTGGACCACTGGATGACATGGTTGAAATTCTGCTCTTATGTGACTCTTACCTGATTCCTGTTGTTTGTGTGCATACAGTAATTTTTTGAATTCTTAGAGAAGCTCCTTTTGTGGCGCGTAATAAAGCAACAAGTTGAGTGTTAACAGAAATCTGGAGTGTTACATGTGTGTGGAAATTGCTGTTACTGTAATAAATTTCAAAGCTATGCTTTAAAAAAAAAAAAAAAAGGAAAACAACAAACAGCAGGAAACATGGATTCCTATCATGGATTTATCCAACCTGCGACAACTCTCCAGCAAGCTTTGCTTGATCTAAGGCTGTTTATACAAACTGAGTATTTTGTAGCTGTGTCATCTTGTGAGTTATAAGCAGTATAAATTGGAAGTTACTTTTGGCATTGCTCCAACATACAACTTAGCTGAGGTCTTACAGGAGAGCAGCTAAAGTGAAAGGGCTAACTTGCCCAGAGCATCTTGCCTCCAACAGTATGGCCTGTGTTCATTCCTGAGAGCGGGCCTGGCTTCTGAAGTACTGTACCAGTAGACATGTGTTGTCCATGCAGTGATGAGGAAAATAAGGGTAATACGTGCTGCAGGGTGTTTCCTATGCATCTGCCCAGTTTTATTTTTACATGATATATTTATACACATGTGTTCTCTTCCCATTTTAGCTCTAATGCCCTCTAATTCTGGGTGTGCAGTCACAAAGAAAGCAAAAATCACTGTAGAGGAAAGAAAAAGGACCTTTAAAGCGTTGTAGACTGTAAGAAATACCCAAATCAAGTGTTTTGCGTGTTTAAATGAGTTAGTGCTCCCTATAAAAGTGTTCCTAAAGTAGAAAATAAAACTTTGGCTTGAGAACTGTAGCAAAATACAAGGAGTCTCAAACTGTCTGATTGTAGGCTTTAAATATCTAGAATGATTCATCCTGCTTTTTTGTTGTCCAAACCTGTAGTTAAAAATTACCGTATACTTTAAGTAAATTGAAGAAGGGTTACCGTAGAAATGTGAGAATAAACTTGAATGACAAAACATCTAATTATTTTCAATTCCTCCTTTATGAGACTGCTCTTACAGTCAAAGAATAATTATTAGTGACCTGCAGTGCTATCCAGAAGGAGTTTGTAATTTTCAGTTGAGTTGACACTGAGGATTTAGCAGCTGCCTGTGTAAGAAGAGTGGGCGACATAAGCAAATTGTGAGAATTGGCACATTGTGGCTTGGATGGCTACTTATTACATGAAGACTGGAGCGTACAAGACAGTCTAAACAGACTGCTGATAAATTAGGACAGACCTACTAAGTAGACTGCAAAGAGAAATGACAGTGTAACAAGTCTAGGCACTTGTATCTCAGTTCTTCTTAATCAGTGATTAGCAATGAGCTTAGCGTTTTTGTATCATCTTCTTCAACATACGGCTTTTGCTGTCCTTCAGCCTTTGCTTGCTGAAAGTAGAGAACAGATGGGAGAAACAATAGCCCATTGTGTCTGACTGAAGAAAGAGAAGAGAATTAGGTCTTTCAAACCTGGAAGTAATCTGGTCATACTGCTGTGTCATCTGGTACATAGCTGTGGCATTCACTCTATCAAAAGTATGAAAAGCCCAAGCACCTTTGGACAGCATGGGCAAATGCCTGGGACACGCCTGTTCCAGTGGAGCTGAGAGCAGCACTTTCTTCTGCTTGAACTGTCTGGAAAGGGTGCAATTCTGAAGAATCCCTCTCCTATCCTGTCCTGTTTACAGGCAAGATGACAAATCACAGGTATTATAGAAGGTGTCCTCTTAGGTGGAGCTATTCAAACAAGCTGACCTGTCCTGATGCCCCAAAAGTTTGAATAGAAGAGTTGAGAGGAACTGTAGGGCTAGGCGTGCTTTGATGTATGAAAGAAAGCATAACTGCCAAGGAGAGAGAGGCTAATGCAGGTTTATCTATATGGTGTAAGAGGATGAGAAAAACTGCTGCTACATTGCACTTGTACTTGTGGGAGCACAGAATGGAGCCTTCATGGACTCGTTTTTAGCCTCTTCTGTAAAAATAATTCCCTTGCTGCCACTTCACAAAAGAAAGAATTGAGCTTGGGCATCAGTCGCTACTCTTAGGTGGGACAACTAACTAGTTTTCATTCAGCACCCTGTATGCCTCTATGATGATCTCTCATCTACAAGTTTAAGTGGTTTTGTAGGTCTGGGCACTCCATGGGGAAGTGGCAACTTCTCTCTGCATCCCCAAGCAAGAAAGGGATGTTAGAGCTCACCATCTCATGTTTGATGTCTTGGCTTCCTTCTGAACTAGAGAGTTTTTTTTTCCAGTACATCATATGAAATCTGTATATATTATGTGTTGCTGTGCTAGTAAGTGGAAACTATTTTGAGACCTCTTCTGTCTTTTTGGGGATGGAGCGACTGGAGTGAGGGAACTTTAGAAGACCAGTACTGTTATTTATGAGGCAGCATTGCTGCTGTGTGTGCACTGCATTCAGCGTGAGCAGATGTCTGGGGAACTGCTTTGACCTTGCTTCTGGGTGGCTTATAAATAGAGAATGGGAATAAATTATTTCTTCTTTTGTCATTGTAAGGGAGAAACAGGGAGTCTACAATTTCTGAAAAATACAGTGATGGGTGGACAATAAAAGGGAAAACACTGAGGGGAGAAGAGATTAGGAACTGGGAACGTTACTTGGATAAGGGTTTTGTATCAGGCGGCAAAAGGTCTGAACCTAGCATATTTTTTAATTGAAAGAAACCAACCCCCAAACCTGTTTATGATGACAGGATGACTAGAGAAGAAAAATCCTCAGATTTCTGTGGATGATCCATGAGTCAGAAATTGCTGGCACTTGGAGAAGCACTCCCTCTACTCAGCTCCTACCCTGCTCTCCTGTTTTCTTCTGTTTATATGACCATGCTGTGGATCGAGAGGAGAGACTAGTTTGAGGAGCCCTAGATCCAGTTCTTAAACAGGGCACCTATTGACGTTACATTTCAGCTGTCCTGGTGAACATTAACTCATCTCCTGCTCTGAGTTTGCAGACTGAGCCAAAACACAAAGAATTGAATAACACTTGAAGAATGAACTACTTTGTTGCCCACCGAGGCATAGCTGTGGCATTGTTTTCACCACGGGCAGGACAGTGAGTAATAGCGTTGCAGCTGCTTCACTGAGCTCTGTGCTGGAGGATGCTGTAGTCTCCTTGGACGTTTATTTCCAAAATCATTCACATGTGGAAGAAGATGAAATACATTTGTAAGCAAGACTTCATTATTTTTTTCTAAGTGTAAGAAAACTGAGAGTTGTACCATGGGTAAAATAATCCCAAACACTCAGACTTCACTCAGAAATTTGAAGGTATGTGGCAAGGTGTTAGCACTAACTTTTTTCAATATAAATTTTCAGTGTGAGGACTCAGCTTTCTTCACGTCCTGTGTTCTGCGTCTGGTATTACTAGTCTGGGCAGAACTTCATCTCTGTTGATCAGGGAGACTGCCCTTGCCTAGTCTCCTCCATCCTCGAAGCCCAACAAGGAGTAGGCTGCTCATTGCGTTGACTCAAAGCATTTACCTTGCAGCATTCCACTTTTATGTTTGATTTAGTAGCATCAACTGTGTTTAAAAATGTTTTTGCATTTCTCTCAGTCTGCCAAGAACTTTTGTCCAGTAGAGTTTAAGCTACTTTAAGTGTAATTTAGACATAATTATCTCACTGAGATTGTATCTGTTGAGAGTGAGGCTGTATTCATCAAGGACTCCTTTTAAAATATTTTCTCCAGTGATTCTTCTCTGTTTTGCCAGACCCATTTTTATATGATGAAAGTGATAAGCCTTCAGTGTCTTGCACACTAATCCACTGATGATTGGTGTGGTCAGCAGTGATCAAAGAAGAAAACAATTTTACGAATTACTATGAGATGAACAGAAAATAAAAGCATAATTGCATTGTTGTCTGTAGTGTGTCTTCTGCCCTGAGTGATGGTCAGCTTTTACTCCTCTGTCTAGAAAGTAACATAGTAGAACCTAAAACTTCAGAGAAAAGCAGTAGTGATGACCAGTTGTCTTTCTAGATCTTCAGCAGAGAAGAACCTGGGGCAAAGGAGATAGGTGTTAAACTTGACAAAGTCCTAATGGTGGGGAGAAGGGTTAAGAGTTTTTTCTCTTTCTCAAGTGAGGACTGAAGGTCACCATTAAGTTTAAGATGAAAGACTTCATCTTCTGTGTAGCTTAAGCTGTGAAGCGCCTTACTGCAGAATGTCTTTGGTGCCCAAAGTTTAGGGAATTTCAAAATGTGACTGGATGGGCTTATGAAGAAAAACAAATTTTTCAGTCACACAGAAGCAAGTTCTGAGTGGGAATTAATATGGGTCTGCTACTAGCTGCTCAGTAATATAGTAAAAGGAATGATTACTGTACGGTTTTCCCTTCATTTTTCTACCCAGATTTGGGACCCTTCTTCCGAAGACAGCTCTTTTTTTGTGTGTGTGTGAAATACTTCGAGCTACCAGGTACTAGCAAGGAGCTGTGTTTTCTTGTGTGTGTGACATAGATGATGCTGTGGATTTTGACTGTTCTGCTGAACTTGATGCAGAGAAGAGACATGATGTGATGAGACACGCTGGGCTCATGAAACAGTTTGTCTCAGCCATGGTTTTAGATACAAAACTGGAGTCTAATATTAGAGAATGCATGCCACTTTTATTTTATAGACAAGGCTAATTTATTTTTTTCTACAAATAATTCTTTGGAAAGCAAGCTTTCAGGTATAAATTATGTTTGGCTCTTTGTTTCTTGTAAAAAAAAATAAAATAAAAAATTGTTCTATTTATCCTTGTCTTAACCCTCCTTCAAAAAAGCATAGTACATAAGGAGACCAAAAAAAGTACTTTCTTTCTGTGAGTTAAAAGTGTACTGTCTTAGCAAGACTTGAAGGCCATAATGCAAATACCCGTATTTTTTTTCATGTAAAGCATTTGACATCCATCAGTATTGTCATATCATGCCATTATCACCACAGTGGATTTAGAAGAGAAATGCTACTAATAATTTGCAGAGCATCATTTAATCATCTTTGTCAAGTAATGGATATATTATTGATTTCATGCTACGAGTTAGCTTAGAGAATTGTATCTTAATATTTGCTTTGCCTTTCTTCTTCCCCAGAGGATGTAGTGCCGTGCTGCAAATCTCATAAACCAGCTATGTTAAGAGAATATCATGGTTGAAAATTCAAACATTCAGTTGAAACACTGAGAATTTAAGCTCAAGTACCATCTCTTTTAATCATCGACTGTGACATGATTTTGTGAGAAAAAACAAGGTACCTAGAAGTGTGTTTAGGTTAGGAAACATACCCAGAAGAAGCTGGACTGTTCTAATTTTGGAATGTACTCTTTTTTTTTTTTTTTTTTTTTTTTATGTTTGCCTTTGGATTTTTCATGCTTTGAATAGTGCATGTAATACAAGGAATAATGCTCTGTAGTTCTTGATTTATTGAGAAAGTAAGTTTGGAGGAAAAGTAATAGTTCACTACAAAGTAAGTATACTAAATCCTGTGCAAACTGTCATCAGGGTTGAATCACAGCAATTCACAGTTCATGGTGAACAAGGAATAACTAATAGCAGTAGTAGATTCCTATCCTTTATCCATGGGTTTCAAGGTGGGATGGTGGTGTTAGATGCCTTTTCTGATTTTTGTGTGTTGCAAACCAATATCTTTCATCTAGTCCAAGGTATTAACTCTGATTTTGTTTATGCACAATTTCCTAAAAGACATGTAGCTAAAGGTGAAGGTGTAGAGAAGAAGTAGTTCCCGTGCTATAATCTACCACTGAGAGCATCAGAAAGGCAAACTTCGGGATTTTTTTTGCCAGGCTGGACAGAGCCTTAGACGACATAGTTTAGTGTGTGGTGTCCCTGCTCATGGCAGGGGGATTGGAACTAGATGATTTTAAGGTCCTTTCCAACCCTAACTAATCTATGATTCTATGATTCTATGATTTTCAGCTGGACTAGTTTCAGCATCTAATTGTGGTTTTTGCTTAAAGTTTTCTATGTGGTCCACTTGTACCTCTTGCTGCTTGGATGTTGTAACCAAGTCAGCTTTGTTGACCTTTTGATTAAACAGAAACATTGCTCTTTCTGGTGTTTCCCAGTTTAACAGAGCTGCATTTTAAGATCTCTTAAGTTTCTGATCAGAGTATCAAGTGATGGTAAATCATGTCCCACTTTGGTCAGTGTGGTTCTCAGCTGAGCTGGTGCATGCTCTGTGTTTTGTGTAGCCACATGCTTCTTGAAGCCTGTACAGATGTGCTGGGTCAGTGTTCTGGTGAGTATTAGAGAAGCCACTTTGAGAAGCAAAAACTTAATGTAAAACAGTCTCAACCTGGATCTTAGTTGTATGTCAATGTGTGTAAACCACATAGAAACAGATTTATTAAAACAAGGGTATCGGCAATTAGACATTTACATGATTCTATGGGAGGTTTAATGTTACAGTGTAGCTGTTACTTGTTAAGGAACAACTTGCACTTAATAAGCTCTGCCAGGGGATGGAAAGTGGAGTTCAGTTTGGTCTCACAGCACTGACCTAAGAAATGACAATCCTGAAGAATTCACTTGAGCTTTGCTGATTGAGTTGGCTTACATTGACAAAGGCCACTTGTATTCTTTCATCTCTGTTTAACAGGCATTTTACTTTAATTGTGTAGTTTAGGTAGGCTACATTGAATCAATAACTTTTACAAATAGCTGACTTTTTTTTTCTTCCAGAAGAAAAAGGTATTTCTATAGATTTAGATGGTCTTTATTACAGAATTGCAAAATCACTACCATGGAGAATTTCACTCAGCTGTTTGTGCAGTTTCCAAAGAGAGGTTTTAATATTTTTGGTAGTTGCGTATTTTTTTAATCTTTTTCTCCTGGAAATACTTATCAATAATACAACTTGTTTTACAGTGTCTTTTTAAACATTCACACCTGAAAGCTTTTTATTACAATGAGAAGACAATTGTTTGCTCAGAAGCATAGTAAAATTTTCCAGTGGTGCAAGTCTTGCTCTAAATCCTGTTTTATCAATAACTCTGTTTTCTCAGCAAGGCACCAGAAGTGATGTGAGAAGTAACAGGCATCTGTGCTTAGTGTTCTTCCTCAAACTACAGAGAAACTGTAGTTTTTGTAATAAGGTGGCATCCATTTTGTTAGAGAAAACAGCAAGCTTTTAAAATGACTTTTTATTTTATTTTATAACGTAGTTTCAATGAAATTTTCATATGAGAATGCAAAGCTTACACAGATTTGCTACTGCAATTTCTAGAATATACTTTCTCAAGAGACTACAGAAAGTCATGAGTATGCTATGGTGTCTCAGTATCTGCCTAAGGGGAGTTTTGCCCTCCAATAAATAAGAGTCTACAGATCATAAATCAGCATTTTATCATCATCCACCAGGTGACTCTCAAATGTCAAGAAAAGGTGCATGATAACTCCCAGATTTCTGTTGATGGCAGTAGCCGCCGTCATGTTGTATTAAGCAGAATTTTGCAAGAGGCAAATGTCACCTTTCCTAAATCTTTAAAGTGTATGCTTTGTGCCTTTTGATGGAGGATCTATAAATCAGATCTAAAATTTGAACTAAAATCTTTGTTGAAACCAAGTGTTTGGAAGAGGAGCTGGAGAAGTCTTGGGCAGTGCTGGAGGAGATGCCCAACTTGGACTGATGTCTAGTGACAGCAAATGTTTAAGTGAGGAGCATGAAGAGATCAGCTGTTCTGCAGTGTAACCTTGATAGAAGGGCTTTATTGAAAGCATTTCTCATGATCATTTGTATCAGCCTTTGGAAGTGCCATAAACAAGTCTGTGTAATACCTTGGTAGTGATTTGTATTGTAGAAAAAAAACTGTTGTGGAAACAGTTTTAGAAACTGTTGCTGAGGTGAGAGTTTTTTGTCTTTAATTAAACCAAACAACACTTCCTCCTGCCATTCCTCCTCCTTTTTCTTTTCCACTTCTGCCACTTACAGCATCATGTCACTAAATCATGAACTGACACAGAGAAAGCTAAGTTAATTGTGCATGTTCTGGCTCTGGTTAAATCCACTCTTCTGCATTTAGACTCTAGTGGATTTATGAAGATGAAGTAAAGGGGAAGAAACGACATGCTACTGAGGGAAAAATGAGTATTAACGTCTTTTCAACAACAGTCTGATGAAATGTATGTTTAAGCTACCTGGCTGTTTCAATTACTCATGAAACAGCATGGGCTGGATGTAATTCTGCTTGCTAGTGCTTGCTAAATGCTTCATAAGTACTTTCAGATGACCCAGTTTTGGGATTGATATAAGGAACCTGTAATTGTTGAATGCAAAAGAAACACTCTAAAAGGGCTCAGCGAAACTCCTGAATTAGGCTGCATTCTTCAGGAAATGTGGGACTGGTGTTTAAAATTCTGAATGCCTATTTACTAGTAAAAGTGAGAAAAGGATAGTATGTTGTTAATGAAGTAAATAAGTGGAGCAGACCAATAGCTGAATATTTAAGAGGCTGTTTAGATTATTATGCTGCAAAAAGTATGCGGGAAGAAGAAAGTAATACCAGGCTTCTGACAGCTAAATCAAGCATTGGTAATGCAGGTAAGCTTGTCATCGAGATTCCTTTCCACATGTAAGGAAAGAACCAGGGCAAGATTTTTTCCAGCCTTCACCCTGAGGTGATTTTTTTCTTTTTTTCTTTTTTTTTTTCTTTTTTTTTGCCTAAACCATCAAATCTAACTTAGCTTAAATTCAACAAAATAGAGTAACTTAAAAAAAATAAAAGTAACACTGGAAAGCTTCAGAATAGAATGTGCTTTGGAAACCTTGAGCCTTTGGCATCAGGGTTAGATCAGATACACTGCCCTGCAAATTCAGTTGCTAGCTGTGAAGGGCTTTATTGCTCTTTATGCATCTTAAGACTTCAAGTTTAATATATGCAGTTTCTGTGGAAGTAGTGAGGAAAGAATTTTCAAAAGTGCAAAAATTTGCTCGGAACCTTATTTTTAGTTTGCCAAATCGCAATTTTCATGCACATTGCACATTTGGAGTACAAGAACAGTCTCTTCCACTGCATCTTCCCTTATAAATACTTAATAACACTTAAGTGGTTGAATTCTACTGTTCCACACCTTTTATAGGAGTATTTTGTTTTGTAATGCAACTCCCATCAGTTAAAGTGGCTGAAAGTTCACTGGTGAAGATCACTAGTGCTAGCTAGCATACTGAAACTATTTACTCCTTGGGCAGAGATGCAATAAAAAACTCAGCACTTTCTCTCTAGTCTATATTTAGTCTATATCCCTGACCTCTGTGGAACAGGTTTTACTTACATTACCTTGAACCTCATACCTCATTTAGTCCAACACAGTGTACAATGAGGTCAGCCATCTGATGTGTGAGGGTTTCATTTCATGGTCACACTTGAGCAGGCAACAAATTGTGGGTGAACTTTGGTTCCTCTAGCTTCTCGTTAGCATCCATGGTCCCAGCAGCGTTGCGCCTCACAGCTGGAGTGGAGAGTGCTGTGTTTCATAACCTGTTGTGACTTCTAGGTGTAGGCTCCCAATTCAGCTGGTCCTCCGGCGTGGTGAGACAGTGGATGTGGAGGTGAAGAGATAAAATAGATGGGTATGGCATCTGTGGGGATGGCATTTGTGAAGCTTGCTGTTATTCAGGACTCCAGCCATGGTGCCCCTGAGCAGCAGGAAGACATGTGCCAGCCATGCAGCCTGGCTGAAGCCAGTGAGGAGCTGCATAGGTGAAGATAAAGTAAGAGTGGCTGGAGACACAGCTCTCCTTTCCCTTGGAGGCTTAACTCTTGTTAAGCAACATAATGTCTGGTGGTTTTGTGCTTTATGGTAGGAGGTAGGATCCCCTCAAGGTAGAGACTGACTGGTCATTCCTAGTTAAATAGAAAAGCTTTCCTTAACTCTCCAGTCATCTCTGCAATGCACAAGGTAAATCTTTTAAAACTTCAGCTTCCACTACTTTTCTAATACTTTGATGTCAGTTGTGTAGCTGAAGTGTTTTTCTGTTAACATTGTGTGAAACATAGCTCTGCTGTAGGACAGTCTTTCTGAATTGCAGTCTTGCTTTCCTCTATGGTTTGAAGATTGTTTTCAGGGAAGTAATTCCAAGTATTTAATTTCTCAGATTGTGGATGGATCCATTTACTGCAACTGTTGGGATTCTCATTAGTGGAAATTAACACAAGCTGTGACATAGCTTGGCTTGACTTTTCCACCACAGACCACAGTTACATGAGTTGAAATAACTCATTACTGAAATCATCTTTAGTTAAACGAAGCTTTTTGTCAAGTGGATTTGAGGAGAGCGGAGCATGATTACGGCCTGGGGAGTGGTGTAATGCAGAGCAGTTACTCCACTGGTGCAGGACAAATTGCGAGCCCTTGGCTGAGTCTGCAAGTCTGCATCTGCAGCTTGACAGCCGTGATTGTCTATCTCCAGTGTGCACTGTTAAGATAGGGTGATGCTGCGGGCAGAAAGAGGTGACAGTGTTACCTGGAAAGAAGCTGATATAGGAGTGCGTTCTTTTAATGTTGTGCATTTCTGGTACTTATTCTTGGAAAATATGTTAAAAATCTGAAAGGGTTTAAAAAAAGGCACAGTATGACGTGATGCCTTACCTGAGCTTCTGTACTCACTGTTGGTTGCTTATTACCAAGAAGTTTCAGAGATTACTTGGTCTCTGAAACCACCAGCATTGAAGTAGCTGCATGAGTGGGGAATTTCTGGTGGAGAGCTGTTTAATTTAACAGCAGAATGAATGATAAGGTCAGTTGGAGCAAAGCAAAAAATAAGTTGGGGGTCATAAATATCCTTTCCTGAGGAAGGGATATTTGCAATCAGGATGACTGAGCACAGGAAATTGAATATAACCCCTCTGTCTATGTACAGCTGAAGTTGGTGGCTTGTCGGACTGCTGGGTCAGCGGTAGAAGCTTCAGGAGGAGGATTTATGCACAATGGTAAAAAAAGGACTCCCTGGCCACAGAGAGGCAAATGTATGTTTGCTAAATGTAGAGAAGGCTTGCCATGGCTTGTTGGCCTTACTGTCCTTGACATATTCTATGTTTAGCAGGAGATCCTGTCCATATTGTGATTCTTGTTTACTCCAGTTACTTCCTGGCATCTCAGACACTGGTTGTTTACAGGTTTTTACTGGGAGTTGTAGCTCTGCCACTTGTTCGGCTCCTGGCACAGTTAATTGGTAGGCTTAGAAGGAAACGTGCTTCTGTGCTCTTAATTTTTTAAGAGTTGAGAATAATCTGCTGAAAACTGGCTGTTTCTCATGGTTTTTATGTATGAAGGAGTGATGGGAAGGTATGTGTAATAATACTTTGTATTGATTTTTTAATTTAATCAATCCTGAAGGTAATTTTTCTGTAGCATTATGTATTGTTTGTGGATGGCTCTACTTACAAAAAAAGGGCTAATGTTGTAATATGGATACAAGAAATTCCTATGAACCTTTAAATCTAGTGACACAGTGTATCCGTGAGTTCAGCTATTTGGATTTTGTTGTAAACCTCTTAGATATGATACATTGGAATCCTCTTAAACACAAATTCCATGTAGCAAGTGACAGAACATAATGAAAGCATAAACTGTTACACAAATAAAACTGTCAGATGCATAATGCTACAGCTATAAACAGCTGTGGATTTGAGCATGTTCCACAGAGTTCAGTGAGCTGGGTTAAGATGCACATTTTTGGGGTCGGTTTTGGCTATCACAGAAGAGCTTGAAACAGTATTGATACTTGCTAAAATAAAACTTCCTTGCTTTCAAAGGAAGCCTTTCTTGTCAATATCTGAAAATATCTGCACTGCTGTCAAATTAGTAGTTGTCTTTATTTAATGAATTAAAATTGAAAAGCATTATATGGACATTAGGTGATGTAAATACTAGGAGTATGTCTTTGATACACTACAAGAGGATTTCTCAGTCTGTGTGAAACAGCACTACTAAAGAATGCTTGAATTAAGGGTGAGGGGTTTTTTTTGTTTATGCTTTAAGTATTTTAAAATGGGTAAAGAAGTATGTCAGCATTGTCAGAAGACGTTCAAAGCAGCTTTTCCCTTCTGTCCTCCGCAGGAGTCTGCACTGCTGTTGCTGGACTTGGTGACCAGTGGGGCTGTTGAAAGAGCGTGGCTGTCAAAGGTCTATACTGGACTGTATAGCAGGGTGGGGAGGAGTAAAGGAGGTCCCAAATGCCTCTGTGCTCCATGCAGTCAGTTCTTGGAGGAAGGCAGTTGTGTTTTACCAAAACCTCCCACATATGAGGAAGAGTTTTTGGTAAGATCCCAATGCTGACATAGCTAAGTGATGTTTTCCTGCTGTGCTGATGTTTTCTTGTTTTGTGCCTGGCACAAACATTTTGGAAAGGATATTATTCATCATCATTAACCTTGCTCTGCACAGCAATGGATGATGGAGGCTTTAGCAAAAAGAGGAAGACAACCTGTCCTGTGTTAAACAAACAAATAACCCCTACACCATCCCATCAGGCTGTGCTGGTGCCAGCTTTGGGATACGTGTTCTGGAGCCACTGGAGGGGATGACAGCAGTGCATGGGAGCTGCTGGTGGTGCTGGTGGGCACCTCGCGGGAGCAGCCATCTGCACTTTGCAGCCTCACAGGGCTGAACATCTTGTTTGCAGTGGTGTGAACGGATGTGTTGACACAACTCAAACGTTCTCCTCTTCACATTGCCTCTCTTGGCTCAAACTTTTCCATGATGCAGCTGTATAAATATCCAAGTCCTGCCTACGTGGCCAGTAACTGCAGATACTATTGGTGTCTGCAGCTGGTTAAAAGCACATGCCTGCCAGTGCTGCTGCAGCTTGGTGACTCCTTTCTGGCTCAGCCTGTACTGTAAAACAAAGCTGCTAAAACATGTAGGTTTCAGAGACACCTGAAATTTCATGGTGGGATGCTCAGTATGGTCAGTATTTGTCCTTTGGATGCTAAAATACAACAAAGATTCACATGCAGTGTGGTGCTTGTGGCCTATAGGTGTCTTGTATTAAGAACACTGTAGCTCAGTTTAGTGGACCTAAAGTTTTTAAGTAGCTTGTGTTATTTTAACAAGGTGTTTTTTTTGGTTGGTTGGTTTTTTTCCTTCCCAGGAGAATTGTTCCTATGTAGAAGTAAAGTAACTTGGATGACTTTTGAAGGCATGTGGCTCATGTTTTGCATAATGCTGAGTTTTCAAGTGACCTGCTTTGTGACCCAGTATCCCGTTCCTCTGGCAGATTTGTAAATGTTCATAGTACAAATTTGCAATGCAGGGCATGCTGTTCCGTGCTGCTGGAAGGATTTTGCTGCCACCAGACAGGACAGATGCCCGTCATCTTGTTGCATTGATACTGGCAGGCAGTGTGCTGAGAGCTCGGCAGAGGGAGGCTGAGCTGCTCAGCTTCCGTCAAAGAAGCTGAGGCAAGGAGAAGAAAGAAGGTTTTATGGTGGTAGAAAAGCCTGGTGGTTGGCTTTGTTCTGCTTAGTCACTGATTAACTGTGGATCCAAGATCCTAAAGAGAACCTTTCTATAAATCTCTCAGAATGCTGTCAAGGGGGAAATAATGGCTGGTGCTGCAGTGGCAGTCCTCTTGGAGGAAGAGCTTTTAGGAAGCACAGATATTCCCATTTTGTGTAATTTATGGAGAAGGCTTGTACTACCTTGCCCCTGCTTAGCAGAGGGGTGAGGAACACTGCTGAAACCTCCAGCAGTGGTGTCTTTCTTGAGCCGTGTCAACTTCAATTACGAAAATCAATCACAAGGACTTCATTAAACCAAATGCTGTCTTTTAAAGTTTATAAAAGTTACTATTAGCAGTCATGAAGAAAGATCTGTTTGTTTTTGTAGAGTATATTAAATGTAACATTGATTTTGACTTGAAAGTGTCCAAACCCAGAATTTAAGGCAAATAAAATGGGCATGAAGGGATGTGTTTTGCTTGCATTCATAAAGATGGTACTTCAGGGATTTCTATGAAATAGAAAACCTTCTGGAAGTTACATGAAATGTAATAAATTGTTCCTGAAAACGCCCCCAGTTTGACTATAAAGGCCTTATCTCACCCATGTAAAATATTTATGTGTAAATGCATATTTTATATTTTTCCTTTACCATCCTTGGGTTTCTTTATACTTTCATAAATGGCATTTCTAGTGTTTACTTGTAGTAGAGGCAGCAGAAAACCCTCATGCGTTTTACTTGATGTTATTACTTTGACTTTCCTTTTGCTTTATTTTGGGTAGAAGGAGGAGCAAAAAGGCTGATTAGAGTAGATAGTGCTAGGGTGATGAAAGCAAAAGTGGAGAGCTGGAAATTTTTCTTGAAATCTTCTTTTAATTGGGGCTTCTCCCTCAGATGCACGAATCCAAAGGTTTTCATGTTGTTTTTACATGTCACTGTTCTTTGTCTGCTGCTTCTACCCTACTTTGAATTGTATCTAGTGTTAGTCTAAGAGGATGCGACTTACTGTATCTGATTTTTAAGGCATTTATCACTGATTCTGTGGTTAAAAGACCTAAAAAGTTACTGAGTTTTGTAGTTTGGAATAAAAAATCATATGAACATACTAAGGTGATGCTCTCCTAGCATTTCGTAGTGATGTGGTTGCTATTGGAATATTTGTGTCCTGTTTTAATGTTCATGTTTCTAAAAATCTTTAGTATTTTGAGTGTTTTCAAAAAATCTTCAAGGAAAGATATCAATGTAGAAGAAAAGGAAAGAAGAAAGCTACAGGAAAAGACAAAATTGGTAGCTGAAGCAAGACAATTTGCAGAGAGAACATAGAAAATGTGTTTACAGGAGGTAATTAGCAGTTGATGCAATTTTTTAAGGGACTTAGTAGATGAAAGATGCAGTGGTTTTAGCAGCTTTTCACCTTAAAATTTGCAGTTACCAATCTTATCGCAGCATGCTTTGGACTTACTGAAGTTGAAAGATTTGTAAAAGGATTCCCACCCCCTTTCCTCTGTGTCCTTCCAGTGGTCCTTCTGATTCAACACTTCCCTGTCCCACCTCATTGCTTTGGTCTGTTTGTTTTCAATGGTATAGCCAAGGCAAGGTCAAGGTGATTGATGCTGGTGGAGGTCTTGGTCTTCTCGCCAGCCGCCGCTTCTCATGTGCTGGTGCCAGCATGTGCTTGGTGTGGTGCTGGTGAGTGACTTCCAGTTTGCCAGCAGATCTGCCAGTTTAGGTCTGGCAACTGAAATAAGAAGAGCGTTGAGCTCCTTGCACCAGCTGGGCGCTGGGATAAAAGAGAGACCAGTGCAGTCGGAAGTGAGAAACAGGACAGTGCTCTTTGGTGGCAGTGATGCGCTGGATTGGTTTAGTTGTTGCGTGAGCTGCACCCTTGTTTCCGGAGACCCAGAGCAGCCTGCTAGAGCAGAAGCAGGGAGGTTGCTGCTGAAGGAGTGATCCAGACAGCACTGCCTCCCAGACGGTGGATTAATCCTGGGTTTTCAGCAGATTTTGTGAAATGGATAATTTTAAGTCTGCTGTAATGCGCTTTGCTTTCCAAATATCCCAGTGAAACGTTTGCTGGGTTAGTCATCTATGTATGGGGAGGGGGAGGGTGGGCAACTCCTATTACTCCTACACAGCATGTGATGTGGGAGGTGCAGGATAACACTCTCTGGTATCTTGTTCTTAACTGTTTTTTCAGGCAATGCATAGTGGGAGAGGAGAGGGTTTGGTGGTTGCTGCGGTTTTTTTTGTGGTTAGTTCGGTGCTTGTTGTTTGTGTTTGGGATATTTTGTTTCTTTGTTTTTCTTTCAACCTGATCTGTGTTTTGTCAGGTCTTTCTTGAAGAAACTACAGATTTCATACCCTAAAATCCACAAAGTTTTGGGATCCTGCTGGTCATTTCTTGATCAGTTGTCCTTTAGGAATGAAGGACTGATTTTTCAAGCTGTTGAAAGAAAACAACTTACACTGCAAATTTCTTTGTGCTTGTCTATTCTAAATTAAATATAAGGGAATTACAGTGCTCTGGTTAAGCTACTAATTCACTGGATGCTGGGACTGACTTACCCTGTAGTGAAAGAAGTATAAGGACTTGAGCAAGGGTGAAGAGAACAGTTGCTATAGGTCTCACTGTGCTTCCTGGTCTTGCTGAGCTAGTGAGAATCTGCACTGTAAATCTGGTGATTTCACTTTTTTTGGAAGTGGATTTTGTGTATGTTAAAATACTAAATTTCATGCCATTAGTGTTAGTCTCTCCAAATAAATAGTTTAACAGCAGCTTGGGACTGGCTGTTGAGCCACGTTAGCAGTGACCGGTGGAGAAGGCTAATTCTTACTTAGCTGAAATAAATCTGAGCATTGCAGGAGATCATTAAGCTAGTTATTTCTGATCTCGAAGTAAAACCTTCTTATATTTCCAGTAACTGAGAATTACCTAATACTTCAAATTCTAAACCTTAGGTTTCTGGCTTTTCCCAGAAAGTTAAAAAGCCCACACTTAATTAACTTGCCACAAGAGAGAAAACTTGCTGTGCCCAACCAGTCTGGAGGTCTGTTGGCTCTGAATGAATCCAAGTTCTCTATTGACATTCAGACTGCAAAATACAACAGATACCTAGAAAGTAGTTCATTTTCATATGTTATTGCTAATGTAGCTGTTTGAATGCTGATTTACTCACTGCATGAGACCAGAATACAGATTTACACTGTAGGATTCATGCCCTGTGTTTGCTTTTTATATCTATGTAAATATTGTTCAGAAGAGGAGAATGAACTTCTGATTGTAAAAGTACTTAAGCTAAGGAATGCTTTCTTAAAAGCCTAATTTTTATTTTTGCTATTTCTAAGGGTTGTGGATCCCCACACAAACTGTTGTGATATTTATGGTATTATGGTAATGGAATTATTCTAAATTAATTTTAGCCATTTTAAAAGCAATTTTCTGAATACCTGTGGAAGAGGATTTTGCTGACTTACCAAAATTCAGAGATTTGGTTTGATTTATGTGAGCCATAGGTTGATGGACATGCTGGTATAAGGGTGGGGGGGAACTAGATGAAAAGTGGGCACATGGGAGCAGAGGCTCACTCTGGATCCATCACTGGGGTAGTTGCATTGCTCCTCTGATGCCTGCGTGATGCATCTTCTGGAGCTCAGGCTGGACCGATGCTCTGGGTACAGCTGATTTTTCCCCTGAAGCTAATGCATGTGGGATAGTTCCTGCAAGAGAAAAACATTTGGGTTCTGATTTCTGCGTGTTACTGGAAAACGCAAGTTGCTAGAGTTCTTGAGATTTTACCTGAGGTATCTATCAGTCCATGACTCCTACGGATGTAGGTAATGGTGTAAAGTGTACCTGTGGATCGTGGCATAGTGTGTACCTGCAACCTTTCACTGGGAGAAAGTGACTTTGTCATTAAGGCTGCAGTGCCCTACTGTTTGTGAGTGCAAAGGGCTTTCAGTTGAACAGGAGTAATTTTGTGTTGTGAAAAGTTGATAGAAGAGAAGAGGTTAATGAAGCTTCTCCACTCTCCAAAACAAAAGCGCTCTTCTCAGCCCTGGATTTAGTTCTTAATTAGTTTGGGTTATGGTTTGATTTAAAGCGGGTGAAGGGATGATGAGTTCATGTGATCTGGAGGTTTGAACCTTAGGCTTCAGTTCGTACTTTTTTGGTTAATAATGTATCCTTTGCTAGAAGGGTGACTGGTGGGTTAACAGGATTCCTCCCTGTAAAACATTTTTAGAGAAAAACCAGACTCTTTTTGTAAACTTCATACCAGATTAGGGTTGCCAGACAGCAATGCAAAATAAAGAAGAGTGGTTTATTGTGCAATCCATTTCTGTTTAGGAAAAAGTAAATTTTGTGCAGTACCTAATCCAGTGCTCTTATATATTTTTTTTATTTTTTTTCTCTTCTTCCTCTAAGCTATAGAGGCAGCATGATTTTATATACTTCACATTGAAAATTCATTCAAATGCAGTCTGGATTTATTTATTTTTACCATCTCATCAGCAGAATATACTTTTTTACACAAATGTATTTTATAGATGTATTGAAAAAGCAGGTTAAAAAGAACATTCCTGAGGAATTGTTTTATTTGTTAGCAAAATATATGTGCTTTTAATGCAATTTAGATTGTATGTAGTGAAAATTGAGCATGAAATTCTGAAGCTGGTGCTTGTTCTTGTAAATAATGCACGCTTTAAGTCAACACTTTGCATCATTATCTTGAGCAATGGTTTAGCCTTGATATATTTCAAAACACATGTATTAGATAATGTGCTGTATAGGTATGTGGTTATTTATGGATATAAACTTCCTGATTAGATATTAATGTTAAAGTAATATCAGAATGCTTGCAGAAGATGCCTTCCTTGTTCTGCCCTTTAATCAAGACACTGTGTTAATACTGCATGTAAGAAATGATATGCAGGTACTAGAATTTGTCAGCTTTTAGTGAATCAGGTAAGTACTCTGTTTATGACTTGAAGCTCTTTTCCTTCAAAATGGTATATTAAGTAATATGTAAGATGAATTTAAGAGGCTGTGTTACTAGCAAGCACTTCATTGTAGCCTGATTAAGACCACTTTTTTTTTTTTTTTGTATTTGAAAGAAACTGGTCCTGAATATCTCTTAGCAGAGCAGATATTACCTGATTGAAGAAAATACATTTGATACTCCTTATTTCAGAAGTGGAAACTGTTTGCGCAGCCATTTAGAGGAACGGAGCTATTGATGGTGTCTGGAGAGTATGTCCTTAATGTAAATGAAAACCCCACCCTCAGAAAGGATTTTTATTGGGATATTTTGGAAGAGAACATAGACATCTCTTCTGTCTTTACTGTTGCAACTTCAACTGAGTGTTTCCTTCTCTGTCCTTCCTTGGCACACATGGATGATGATCTGTGCCTTGTATGGCAAAAGGACTTTCCGCAGGTGGAAGAACTGGATAGGAAAAAGCCTCTTGCCAGCTTCTTTCTGCCAGCCATTGTCTGTCTCAGTTGCATGGAGCTTATGTGTAAATGCAAATTTAGTAGTTATTGTTTCTCGAATTACACTTGATTGTTAGTCATTGCCGAGATTCGTAATGGTGACATTTTGATAAAGTCACAGCATGTGGAAGTGTTCATCCAGTTCCATATGAAGAAACTTGTGTTCGTCTAACTACATTTCAAGGACCTTTCTTAATGCAAAATACCACTGTGTAAGAGGTTGCTGTGAAGCTAGTTATTTTGTTTTCTTAATGTAATTCCACTCACAGCCTTGACTTCATTTCTGTGCTGGTACTGTAAGTCTCCTATACTGAAATTAAGATGAGAGTTTGTAGTGTTTATGAAGAGGACCTTTGGGTGTCCCAGTAGGATGTTGCATTTCCACTGCTGAAAATCCTCAAGAGCTGGGATCTGTGCTGCAACTTACTCTGGCAGCTGCTGTGCAAGAAACGCCCCCTTTGCAGTGGTATTTTGGATTTTGCCCATCTGCAGTTTCTGGATAGCTGCTTGGGGAAAGTAGATAGCTGGATGGCTAACTTGGGGTCACCCACAGATACTGGAGCTTGCTGATTTGGAGGTAAAAGTCTTAGCTAGTGTATGCAATGTAATTGGAACCTTGCCTTGTAATTTCATACACTGATTGCTTGCATATGTTTGCTAAGCCTGCAGCATACCTTTACTCATCTGACTTTCATAACCCCTTGTCCGTGGTGAAGCTGTGCAGATATGCCATCCCTCGAGGGATGGCGAGGTGTAATAGGACAGAGGCTGATGTACAAGCTAATTGACCCATGCTTTCCTCTTCTGCAGTTGCACTGTGATGTGTAGGGTAGAGCAAAAACATTTTCTGAACCGGGATTTGCGTTAATGATGTAGCACATACTTTAAAGGTTTTTAACCACGGAGCATGCAGGTTCTTCAGCAACCACTGATGTTGCTTTGCAGGCTCAAACTAATCTCTGTAGGTGAAAGCAAGAAAGTGCAGCTCATGGCATTGCTCTTCTGAGGTTGTCCAAGCAGTACTTTGTTTCCCTGGGTAATGTTCTAGGTGGTATCCACAAAAAATTTGACATGAAAAGAAGCTGGATTTAATTATAAACTTGCCAGGTGCTAAAATAAAATTGATGATCTGAAGGAAGTGTTTTGTTAATCTGGTATTTGGGGATTAATTATTCTTTTGAGTTCTGTATATTCTAGCTGTTTAAGTATACTGTGAGCTGAGCAAAGTGGCGCCAATCTGTTCACATCAAATATTTGTCTGCACTCTACTGGTACCTTTATTTTGCATGTATGTAGGTGTTGACTGATAGTAAGGAAAACAGTAGGTAAACAATTCAGTTAAAAAGAGCTTATTTGTAGGCTTTTAATATGCATATAAGAAGGAACCTGTGGCATGGAGTAGAATAGTGAAGTTTATGCAGGCACAGTTTCAGTTACACTTTTGGTTGGGTGCTTATTGATGGTAGAAAGAGCTGCTTCTGCTAAAGTGCTAGTGGTGCTGCTGCTGAAGGACATGAGGTGTGCTGCTGTTTCCACAATGCAAAATAATCTGTTTCCTTGCTAGAAATCTGTTTTCACGTTTTCCTTTTTTCTTTCTTGGAGCTTTGTGTATGAGGAAACTGGCTGTATTATCCTCAGCTGATAATGTCTCCAGTTTACCTCTGTGTTGCCTAGCAAATCCTGTTTATCCTGTTGTCACCTGTATAGTTAGGAAGATGTATGAGACCCCAGCTTCCGTGTAATACAGCTCTGGGCAGTGGTGGATTTTCGCTTCAGTTGCTTTGCACACCAACGCCAACATGTCAGATGCAGTTTACACTGTTTGAATGAACATCAGCCCTCTAGGAGGAACCTTTAAAAACATTACTCAATAAAATTCAGTACAGAGTTGAGATAGCAAAGATAATCTTCCATTTGCTTGTAGAACAGGTGTACATTAGATGAAACAGAATGGCACTGGTGATGGTTTTGGAGGCTTATGGTTGGGAGGGAAAGAAATTTGCATTGTAGTGCTGGATTTCATTGTCTTGGGCTAGACTTGAGCTGAAATTCCTGTGTGCCTTGTGGGGAGGAATGTCTTCTGGTCTGTGAGACTGTGCTGCCAGTTTTACAGCTCACATTCCTCATCCTCATGCACTTTGTGACTTCTGTAAGCTTTGAAGAAACAGTTAGTAGAAGTGTAATTTCTCCTCGGGCCGACCCTGGTTAATTCGTTGCGTGCTGTAAAATTAAGCCTTATAAAATTCAGTATGCTGAGCTCTAAACCTGCATTTTCTATCAGCCCTGAAAGTCAAATCAATAATTTGAAGATCTGTAGATCCTTATCCAGAAGGAAATGGCATGCTGGTGCGACCTGTCTTGTGGGCTGGAGAAGGGGAGCACAGCTGGGCAGCCCTGTCTTGTCCTGGCATTTGGGTTGGCTCATGTCATACCTTAGGAGAGAGTGGCTCTGCCATAGCCTTTCCCTGTGGGGAAGAGGGTGGCAGGACTGCTTCCCAAAAGAGAGCTCTGTCATGCGCTATAATAGGTCAGTAATAAAATGCGAATCTCAGTGATGCATCCTTCTGCAGACTCAACTCTCCCCTTACATCCATCAGCCTTGCTTTGTACTGCTTCCCAGCCCAGTGTCATGACCTGGTCCTCTGTAGGGTGTTTTCACCATAATTACAGGGAAAAATGTTGAGTTTTTCCTGCTGGCGAGTGTTTGGCAGAAATCTTGGCCAGCCCTTTTGATGCTGTTCAGCTTTGGCTGGGAGCGTCTGGGTGGGGAAAGGAGGAGGGTCAAGGCTGTGTTTGGATGCAGCTTGGATCTGCACAAGGCTCATGAGGAAACTCATTAGGGATTTAATAATGTGGAGATACTAGGAAATGAAAAATTTGCCAGTGCAGAGCTGCCCCCTGCACAGGGCTCTCTAGTGGTTGCAGTTTTTGGACACAACCAAACTCTTTTTCCATGTAAGAGCAGAGCCACAGGGAGGTAGTCTTTTGCATTGGTCAGTATATGCAGAGATGTGCATAGCAGAGCCTGCCAGTGAAGGGTGGTAGGCAGAGGGGTCTGAGATTAATGTGCAGTATGGATGTATGGATAATTTTGGTTACACTGGCTGGTTTCTAAGTTCAAGCCTCTTGCCATTAAAAAGAGGCCGTTGTCCATTTAGCTTGGAACACGCGTACTGTGTGGCCGAACAGTAGGACAGCAGTGACAATGCATCATCAGCTCATAGACCATCAATCAAAAAAGATAGCGCTTACATCATTAGATGTGAGATCACTGCAGAACAAAATTGATAGATGAAATTAATTATGCAGTTTTTATATTAATCCGAGTATCTCTGGCTGCGATGATGAGTCTACTAGCACACTTATAAAATTTTTAACATATGATGTCTTACCTCACCGGAGAAAAAGATCTTTTGGAGTGTTTTTAAATTCTACTGCCTCAACTGCTGAGGTCTGATTAGCGTGTTGGGCTGTTCAGGAAGCTGCATGGGAGGTTTGTGTTTTTTGTCACTGTTATTATGTCATTCATGAGTGTTGCTGTGAGTGAGCCTGGGTGGTTGCATGATTTCTTTTTGATTTAAACTTAATGCAGAAAAGTGAAGAAATGTTGAAGTATTTACCAGCAAAATGATTAATATCATTGATGTATAGTTATTTCCAGCTGAACTTTCCAGAAACTTAGAATGGTGGTAGGAGAGCACGTAGACAAGCTTTTTGTGGTGACTGGGAGAGTCTGAGCTTAAGCATCTTCAGGCTGGCTGACGAATGTGGTGGAGGTAATGTAGTGAGATGGAGGGCTGCAACAGTCTTAGTTTTGGTATCTGTCCTTAAGTTTAGTTTCTGTATGTCTAACCATTTTACCTTTCTCCATGTAGCTGAGCACTGCAGAGATGTGGAAACCCATCAGGGCCCTGTGGAGGAAACTGTCCTCTGTAGTACGAAGGAGACTTGAGCATGGCTTAGATTTTTTCACAGCAAAGTACATCATAGGAGCTGTTAAGTGCATGAAGGAATGACACTTTCAGCAAGTGCCTGTAATGTGTATGCAGTAGGCACGCAGTCAGGGGAAGGTGGTGGTTGTGGAATTTCCAGTTTTATGTTCTGCTTGTTTCTGCTGTTTTGAGAGGATATAGATGTAACGTGTGGAAAATAATGTACCTGTTTATTCCTTTCAGAATTTAAGGTCTACTCTGAGAGATAGACATATCTAATCTAAATGTGCTGGCAAAAGTCAGAAATGCAAAGGCACGTTTTCTTTAGGTGTAGAACATCACAGATTTATTTCATTGTTTACTCCTGTGTTGATATATGCTGCAAAAGCTTTAGACATGGAGGTGAAGTAATACCTCGTGTTCTGTGTCTCTGGGGTGTCCAGAATCAGACCTAATTTGGTTAGAGGCACCGTTCTTTTTAAAGCAGTGGCATCTGAAATCTGTATTCACGCTGTTCAGAGACCTCAGGCAAGGCTGTCCACCGTTTCCTGGTGTCTTAAAGCCTCTGGCAATAGCCATTAGGAAAAATGCATCACTAAAAGGCATAACTGTGAGGAATGGATTATACAAAACACCTTACTGTGCTGGTACTCTGGAGAGCTATTGATGGATACAGAAAACATGGACGTTTAGCTGGTGTTAGCAGATGTGTCTAAACGCTGTGCTAATAGAATGAGCTATTTAAGGAGGAAAGTTGCTGCTGTTATTTCAGGTGAACGCAAAAGAAAAGTGCCTTAGGATGGCTGTGATGGAGTGATGGTTTTGAGCATACTGACATTGATGCTGCTGCTCTGTTTTGAGACAGAATGTCCCCAGTGTCACACTGGGGGAGGAACTGAGCCATACATGGGGCTGCAGAGTCTAGCATTTGTTAGCTCTGGCAGTTGTTAGTTATGAGTTAAAAAAAGCGAATAAAACCAGAGCAGTGCAGAGGGTCACAGCGTGTGCCTGGTGCTATTGCAGTGGGACTCTGGGCAGCTGCAGGTGAGACACCTCTCTGGCTGCTGGAGCTTTGCCTTGCTGCTTAGAAAGGCTTAAGGATAGTAGCACTGTGGCTGTACCCCCATCCTGGTGTGTACTGAGGAGCACTGGACAGGCTGTGGAAACCGTCTTGTTCCCTCCAGGTACAGTGACCAGACGAGTGAGGATTTATCTCTTGAAAAATTGCAATTTTCAAGTCTTCAGCCAGCAAAGACGGAAAAGCTCTTAAATGATTATATCTGCAAGGAGATGAAAACAAGGAAATCCACTCTCTTTCCTCTGTGATCATGGACTGGGACAAAAGGAGACCGCTGTGTCAGATACTAACATGCTCACTCAAAAAGTGTATATAAAACGTAGTTTAAAAAGAAATGCAAAACTTGAGTTCAGCCCTAGTGTCTGCTGCGAAGGGTTCCTGGCTTTTTAGATTGTGGAACAGCTGGAACAGCTTCACTTTCACTCAGACATTTTTATTTTTATTTTTATTTTAATTGTGCGGTCCTCGCTGTGCTGTGAGCTTCGAGAGGACCTACCCTTCTTGGCCACCACTGGATCTGTCTCATTCAATTAAAAGGATCAGGAGAAAAGTCTCGGGGACACCCCTAAGGACATGTGGGGAGCAGTGCAGGTTGGAGGAGCTTGTGCCTGGATACTTGCTGGTATAGGCTGAGCTGGTGCAGCACCAGGTCTTGGGCAGCACCTGCCCCCATGATGGAAGTTGTGAGAAAAGGATGTGTTTGGCTGCTGTCTGCCCTTTGCTCCAGCAGTATGAGGTGGTAATAATGAACGCAGGGAAAGGCATTCAGAGTGAAAGTGACCTTGTGAACCTTAATTGCCAACTCATTTGCATCGGCTCTGATGCTCCCTGAAGGCTCTTGTGGCTGGGTGGCTCTTAGTAGAGGCATCCTATGGGAGGGTGGTAACCTTTGCTTCCATAATTTGGGTACTAGGCTCTTGCGTAACAAAATATTCTTGGTCTTCTTGCAGCTCCAAGTCTTTTCCTTCCTTGTCGTCTTGGGTGTATAACACCGCTTTGTATCTTTAATAGCAAATGTTATTCTGTCTGGACACACTCATTAGGAAAATGTTGATGGTGGAGTTAATAGGAAAAACATTTCAATGTTCTAGACTAAGTCAAGTAAATTGAGGCTTCATTCTTTGTACCAACCCACAGCATACTGTTACATCTCTGAATTTCTTAATTTGCATGGTTTGTATGTATGTATTCTCATTATGTTCATTTTACTGAAAAGAAATACGGTGTTATTGAAAGACAAAGTAAATTAAGTAAGCTTGGTACTAAAACAGTCATCACAAAATGTATCAGTTATATGCACTAATGAGTACCCAGACCTTGGATGGTGCAGAAATAACTTGCTTGCTCTTTTTACTCATTTTTCAGCTTTTACTGGAGAAGTAAAATTGGAGCCTGCCTTCCTTCTTACACCCTGCTTTCCTTAAATAAAGCTCAAAGCAAGATGTGATTTCTTTTCCTATTCTGGTGGAGGCTTGGGTGGCCTGTTAGGCAGGTTTGCCAGGATCTATTTTTGGGGCGGATGTCCGCTGGACCCTTAGCAGAAGTCGAGACCTTGTGAGATAGCAGAGCTGCTTGGAAGAGGTGGTGCTTGCAGGCAGCTGCTGTTCCTCTGCCAGCATTCGCAGCTGATCAATTCATTACTCTGCTGAGTGCTTAAAGAGAATACCCTTGTGGCTGTTCAATGTGGCTCCAAAACAAAAATATATTTTGCTCATTTAATAATTGGAAATATGTTATTATGTAAGATTTCATTGGTACTTTGTGGTGCTAGAAGAGCTATTTGTTGGGCTTTAACCCCATGTTTAACCCTGTGCTCTTCTGCAGTCTGACTAAAGATGTTGCTTAAAATCCAACCAATTTTAATGACACTGACCAACTTTATTTCTTTTTAAAGCATCAATTACAAATCTTGGTCTAAATATGTTCTGTGCTCCCTCTGCTGGCTCAGAGGCAACGATTAATGCTTTGCCAGCCATCCGCGTGGGGAGCAGTGATGGACGTGTGCCCACCAAGTATGAACACAGGAGCAGGAGCTTCATTAAAATTACAGCAGGAGAGACCTCAGTGCATCAGGAAGGAAAAGGTGGTTTGGGCCAGGAAACCCATTTTGTATTCAGTGGTCGTATCAGGTTTTACTAACAGAGATAGAGCTATAATTTGAAAGTAGTATGTCAGTAAAAAAGGTGGCATCTTTTTAAGGTAGTTAGCTTTTTAAAAAATAAAAAAGAAAGCAGATGATATTGACAGAAAAGTAACATTCTACTAGTAAGCTTGGGGAAGCTGAAGTTTGTACCAGGGTAGAATCAGGCTCTTTACATACAATTAAAAGAGCAGAGGGAATTAAATGCATTTTAGGTGTAATTTGATGCCTACAGTTTCTTTCTCTTTAGAAAGCAATGAATATGTGTTAAATTTATCTTGGCATATGAAAAAGATGTAATGACTTGTGCTAACAAGATAAAGGAGAAGGCAGCACTTAATTTCCTAGGTAATACACAAAATAAAAATGATTTGCAAGCCTTCAAATGGTTATGTACAACCTCGTTAAATGCTGTACAATACAAAGAAAGAATAAATGAGTTATCCAGGTAGGACACATTTTTGTGACTGCAGATTGCCCATGGAGGGGCACGAGGTTCAGGACTTGATCTCCACTAGCCCTCAGGTTTCTGATAATTGTTACTGGCAAGGCAATGCACTGAGAAATACAACAATGCCAAGAACATAAAATGGTGATGAAATGTCTGTGTAATACTTCATGGTTTTACCCAGTGGGGCTTTGGTTAAGGATGTATTGTTCTCTGAATTTAAATTATCTCTCCCCTATATGCTTAGCCTCTGTTTGCTGCATAAGGTACAACCAACCCATTGGTGATACTTACAAGTCCTGCTACTGTTTCTTTCCAGGGACTCTCCTAATATTTTTTGCTGGTGTTTACAGGCAAATTGTGCGCTTTGAGATTCTGGTGAGACATTTGGTGTCTTTGTAGACTACTGTAGTGAGTAGTGGCTCTAGTAGCAATAGTGGGTAGTGCTGTGTATATTAACTGGCACGGCACTGTAATGAGGTGTGGAGAGGAGCTTTGTGCCCAGCTCACTCCATTCAAGTTGTCAGTCACTGCTACATCATGGCCGAAACAGTTTATTGGGTATGACTGCCAAATTTTACACAGGTGCCAGATTAATTTTGATATATTGTACTTGCAGCTACACTGGACAGTTTGCGGTGTCTCTGCTGGAAGTCTGTCAATGGAAGTGTATAAGCAGTTGGCTAACATATCAGTGGTGCTGTAAATAATCTCCTTTAGTATTTTCAAAACATCTCAAACAGGAAATATATTAAACAGAAACAGGGAAGTGTTCTTACTGTAAGCTAGACTTCTCTCTGGTTTCATATTGCCTTTTAGATGGGCAAGGGCTGTTCAGGGTGATGCTGCTGTTCCTGTGCCCCTGGTGTGACAAGTTCACTCTGATCTGGGCGAGATGGATATTAGGTTCTCCCACTACTTCTTTTGCTAGGGTCTTTGTCTCCAAAAAAAGTCTTTACAGTCAAGCATTGAGATGCAGATGCTATTTCTTCAGGAGGCTTGGAATTTGCTATTTCCAGCTTGCTTACATATGCCCATGATGTACAAATGCTTCTCTCAAAGATCCCACCTGGCAAATGTCCTTTCCTCTTCTTATAGCTTACCCTGCTCATGTTGGTTACAGGAGACTGGTGTGTAATGCTAAGGCTGGGATTGTGCACACACTGGCCAGCAGCGTGTACCTTCCCTAAGCTTGTGCTGGTTTGAGTAGTGTGACTTTGCAGTACTGTGGTGCCTGCTATACTGCTGTTGGGTCACTGTATAGGGGTTTTTGAAACTGTTGTAAGATGAATCTGGATTAAAATGAAGATGTGCTATCAAGGCAGATATGGGTGAGTTAGTTTGAGGTAGAATACTTTGGGTTGAAAAATAAAGGAGTTAGCTTTGCTGGTGCCAGTCACCTGTAATTCCTGGAAAAGTGTGCTCAAAGCAGCATGGAGACTCAGGGTCCTGGCAACCTCCTCTAGTACTATTAACTTTGCTTATGAAGCAACATAGCAGGTAATCACAATCCCTAATGTTGCTTTGTTTTGTTAAATGCTCGGACTTTGTTTCACTATATCTACTGAAGTGAAGAAAAGCCTTTGTGCCCCTATCTCTCGACTGCCCAAGTGAGAGGTTCTGGTTTCTCCTAAGAGCCATATCTTGCTTTCTGCAACTGGTGCCTCATGGTCAAACTTGGTGCCTAGTTCAGACATCTGGATTTCAAGTCATTGACATGGTTTCTTTTACTGTTGCTGTTGTATTGCCTGACATCCATATATAGTTGTGTTCCTTAATCAGCTTTTGGTATGCTTTTAGAGTAGAGATGTGTTTTCCCTGCGTAAGTTTTGGTTTTGGTGTTTTTTTGAGGGGGAGGGAAACCCAACCCTAATTTTCCAGTGAGTATTAGCCATATTCAAAAGTTGTTCTTTGAAAGCAGATTTGAAAAATGGCTTCTACTAACACAGTGTGCTGTTAAAAGCAATCTCTACTGACCACACAAATCATGTTAGTTATTTTACTAGCTTGCTTCTTGTCTACTTTGCCATGATTTTATAGCAAGGCATATTGATCAATCTTGCTTTTCAATAACAGTCTTCCAAGAATTAAGCTATTACTGGAAACAGATCCAGCTTTGCTTTTTTATTTTGTAATTATATTCGTGTCTGCAGTGGAAGTTTGTTTTATCTCATACCTCCCTGCTCTCCCTAGTGAGGTAGCCTTATGATAAATTCATTAATTTCCTCATGATATTTCACTGAAAGTACTGACCAATTTGTTTTTTCTTCTCTGGTTTGTTAAAACTAGTAAAGATTTCTAATAAGCTGAGGAAGCATTTTACAGAAATTGTGCTCATTTTATTTGTATTCTAACTTTTGTACAGGGCTTTGTAACTTGGCAGTAAGCAGTTGTATTTGACAGGCTATTAGGAAATACATGGTGGGAGCAATCTGAGGACAGGGTAACCACACGGATTGTTTTCTGCTTCTAACTTCTGGGATTTTTTTAAAATCTTTTGGCACCACCAGGAAAATTCAAGTAAATAACAACAGCAAATAATTTTCTGGAAGTAGTAATTTTTCATTTATTATTGCTATAGTGTTATAGTGTATTCTTAGGCAGAAATAAGTGAAAGAATGTGTGCCGATCATGTAATTCTTGTGCAGCCCATCTCTGGGACAATGCAACTACAAATCTCAGTATTACTTAGAGCCTTTTTACTGCTGAGCTGTATGGATTGGGAAATACTCCTTTCTGTTTGTGAAGTATATATACATATATACATTTATTTTCTTTTACTGCAGGCCTCGATGTTAGCTGGAGGTTTTGGTGCTGTTTCCCTGTTAATAGTCCCAACACTTTAGGCAGATTGTTCGTCCTTCCCCTGGGAAAGTGTTTTGAGTGAAACCAAAGGTGGTGCTTGGGGTTAATTGACACAAGATATTTGCATCATATCTCTAGGGTCATCTGACATCTCTGGATGTGTAGTAGATGGAAACTGATTTTTTTTTTTTCCTATTTGCTGGAGATATATCTGGATATATCCAATAGTGGTCATTTTCAGTTGAATTGCTACAATTGTTTTGTTGCATCAATAGCAGTTACTGTATACAGCTAAAAAAGATCATATATGCCAATTATTTTGTTGCATCAATAACAGTTACTATATACAGCTAAAAAAGATCACAGAGCTTGCAAGAAGAGAAAACTCAGCCTCTCATATACCCTTATGAGGGCTGCTTTCATGTCAAGACAAGTTTTATGGAGGGTTTATGCATAAAATGTTGTAAATGACTGTTTTGTGGAGCAGCTCAGTTGAGAGTCCCTGAGAAGAGAGTCACATCTTGGTGCAGTGGGTTTGAGGTGGAGGTAGAGTAATGCCATTGTGATAGCAGCTGTCTTGTACTTGATTTTAGAGCAATAAACCCCCATCATTGTCATGTTCAACTTCTATAATAAGAGTGACATGAAGATCATGAAGATGAGAATTCCTTCTCTTTTTGAAAGGAACAGTTAAGAGTTTAAAATGGCCACGGGATGCATGGTGGCTGTTTAAAAATGACGTGTAAAGAGGCTCAGAGCAGAATTACACCACTGATAAAACAAGTTTGGGTTTTTTTTGATGAAAAAACTAATATTGTCAAACCAAAGATGAATACTAAGAGTAAAAAGACACTTCTCAGAAAGAGGAAACCATCATAGAACAAGGAAACTAGAAAAGGGCATGAATTCTGCAAAGTTGAATGTAAGAATGAAATAGGAAAGCCTGCTTCCTATCAGCTTATTAACGACTGTAAGTAGAAGCCGCTAATAAAACCTTTTCCAAATAGATTGGCTTCCAGCTGTAGAAGGAACATTTGAGAAAGATAGGAACGCGAATGTGGAAACTGAACTATTCCTTTACATGTGAGAGGATTGTATGGTGAGTTTTACATGTTGGAGCCTTTTTCTTCCAGACGACTTTTCTGAGGAACTGTCTCAAATCAAAGTGTCAGTGGAATAGGATTTATAATTAATTGGTGAAAGGAACTGTAACACATCATCAGGACCAGATGGTATTAAATCAAGATTTGTAAAAGCATTTGAATGTGAACTTGATGAGCTGCTGACTCTGGTGTGTAACCTATTGCTTAAGTCAGCCTTGATGCTGAAGAATAGGATTACAAATGTGATGCCAGGATTTTTGTCCTTTTTTTTTTTCCCCTCTTTTTTCCTTCAGATCTTGGTGACTGTTGCAGGGAGCTGCAGACAGAAGATGTACAGGGCATATTGATAGAAACTGTAATAAAGAATAAACTTAATGAAAATGTAGCTCTCGGGGAGGAAAGTTGTTTGAAGGAGCCCTTGAGTACATGGGCTCACCTCTGGTGTAGGTGAGCCGACTGGCATGGCTGGCGTAGCTTCCCAGGAAGGTTACAAGAAGGTCCCTCACTGAAAGCTCTTAACATTTCAAATCTTCCTGGTAGAGCCTTTGCTTGACCAGTCATAGGTGAGCAATAAGCTCTGTGAAAGGGATATGGTAAAGGGGTAAAGCCCTCCATTATTTGTGATTTCTTGTAATTTCATGACTCCTGTATTGCCTCTGGGGTTCTCGGACAGAGACTCTGAGTCTGCTGGAAGGAATACTGTAAAAGTCATTGCAGAGTGATCAGACATTCAGAGAGAACTAAAGGAGGATGGTTAGTGCCTATTAAATCCTGACTTTTACATATCTCTTGCAACATGGAAAATCCTTTTCTGACCGTTGTTAAAAGCTGTTACAGAGGGATTTTTTGATACCGCGTTTTTTTACAGTTCACTTGCTGTAGGCCACTACAAGAGGGCTTAGCTGGCCTTTTGGATCTGCTGTGTCCACCAGGTGCTCTTGGCTGGTTTCTGCTGGCAGTAACTCAGTTAATACAGCAGTGTTACAGAAAAGCACAGTGGGCGGTACCTCTGTGGCATGCAGATATATAAATACCTATTTTCTTCTTAAGGGTGGAAAAGAGAACATATGGGTTCCCCTCTGGGTATTGTAGTCTAACTTCAGGTTCTACAGCGTTTGAGGTTATTTGAATAAAAATATTTAAAGGAAAGAATAGAAGCCTTTCAGAACATGTGAGTTGTGCATTATGACAGGATAATGAACATTCAGCTTGTTCAAATTATTCTTTGTTTCTGCCACCTTCATCATGTTGAAACTAAAATGTTCAGAGGCTGCAGAGAGGAGAAGAAACAAAGATATTATGCTAGAGATCAAGAATTCGCATTCCCAAAGTTACCTGTTTTTTCTTGATGTGAGAAAGAGAAAATGGGTTTTTGAGCTGCTTGCCCAAAACCTGTTTTGATGTTCTGGTGATAGCTGTCTATTTAATGCTGTGCTTTAGATGTTTGATAGCCTGACTTCTCTCCCTTGCTTCCTGTTACAGTTGAAATGTTGCTTTTGGTAATCACTGTATTGGCCACATAGCAGTTCCTTCAGATACATGTGCTGTTCACGTTGCATAGCAAGGATGTTACACGTATTGCTATTCCTACACTGGTGTCTGGAATAGGGACTGCAAGTGCTGGAGTGTTTATTACCATTCAGCAGCACTTTCATTTGAGGCTTCTGATGGAATTTGCCAGCTCCTATAGGACTATTCTTACTTAGTATTTCTGGCAGGGTGTATTTGGTTTTGTTACAAGAAGAACTCCAGGAAAGTGGTAGTGTGTTTACAAAATGAAAAGTGTTTCTTCATGGTGTCTGCAGCTTATAAAAGGCTTCAGGGACCCAGTGCATTTAAGTCTGTGTATGAGGCAACTTTTTGGTTTGTATCAACCGAGGTCATTGTTTTTTTTTCTCTGTTTTCTGCCTCCTGACTCCAGCTTTCCTATTGTTTATAGGGCTCGCTCAGCCTGGGATAGCTTCTGGGTGCCTATAGTGCATTATTCAATAACAATGCATATAACAATATTCAGTAACAATAATCAATAGATTATTTGATTTTTTTTGTTTATATGCAATGTAAAGACATCACTAATTGTAGTAGAAATGCATCATTTTTGGTCAGAGGATAATTACATGCTTCGTGCTTGTCACAGATTGAGATACAAAAGATCTAATAGCTCAATTTAAAGGGCTTGCATTTCCTTTTCATCAGTGGAACTTCAAGTAGGGTTATTTCTGAAAATGAGAACTTGCAGTACTTACAATTAAGAAAAGAGAACTGGAAGTAATTTTTAAATATATATCGTATCTATGTATAGTGTGCACTGACATACTTTAGAATTAATAAAGTGATATTTACATAGCAATCACTTAATTTCTGGAATTTGCTGCAAGAAATTTTTTTTTCTCTTGCCTCAAAAAGCCCCAGCCCGATAAAAATACAGTTACCAACAGTAACAGTTATGCAGCATAGGATAATTTTAACCAGCTCTCATTTCTTTAGAATATAGGATAACTTGTTTGAGGGATCAAGAACGTGTTCTTCCACTGTACCTGAGTCTAAGATTTTGCTGCTCACGTACATGCAGTTTTCTTGATTTTTAGTGTGGGGCACACTAGTGTCTTGCTGAAGGCAGCTTGCCTGATGTGGCTTTGGCCACTGCAGCAGGGTTTGTACACATGCAGGAGGCTGTCTTCTCTCCTCTGCTGAAGTGTGGCTGCAAATTTTAGTCTTTTAAATCCATTAAATCCATTTTAATTCCTGTTAGGAGTTGCAGAGGCTTGTAGGAGTTAAATAACTCTTGTTTTACTAGAGGGATGCTGTTAAGTTTATTGTCTTATCGGAAGCAAAAAAAAATCTAAAGCAATGGATTGTCAGGAATCCACATGTGCTAAATACACCATTCAGGCTGCCCTGGTGGTTGCCAGCTGTTGGCATGTGAGTTTTCTCATGCAAGGGAGGAATTTGGGTGCATTATCTAGGAGATGTTAAGTCAGTCTGAGTAAGGGAATGTGACCGGAATAGTTCTTGCATCGGTTATCTGTTCGAGTGCTTGCCTCTGGCCTTAGGTTGGTCTAAGAGAAGTATCTTCATTGGACTTAAAATTTTGTTTCTACATTAAAACCAAAATAATTTAGCCATGAAGTAACATGCGTCATTCCTTGTACCCTTATCTTCATGTTATTGAAGTGCCTGTAGTGAAGGGCAGATTGAAAAATCTTGGCAAGCTCTACTTCAGGGAGGTAGATTTTAACTGGAGAAAAACATCTTGAGAGAGCGTTTATTAGTGAATTAAGAAATACTTCTGACCTTTCCGGTTTTAAGAAGGCACTGACTGACACCAAAGGTCCATTTAGTTTTCCTGTAAAGCAAAACAAATTCCCTATTGCTGTATCAGTTATTTTGTATCTCCCTGCCTCCATTTTCTTTTTATGAACCTTTCTTTAAAATGAAACCGGTGTCTGAACAGTGGTTTCAGTGATATTTTACGAAGAGAGTGCAGAGAACCGTGTACTCACTTGCCTGCTCTGTTTCCTTCATTAGTTGTCTTTCCCTGTTTACCTGTACCAGTTTGTTTTCACTCAGGTATGTGCTGAAGAATTTGCTTTTAAAGAGAAAAGTAATGCCAGTGCCACTTCAAATTTTCCCTGTATTTCTTTCCCTGATATGAATACAAATGTCGCATCTAGTCCGCTGCTAGCGCAGGCAATTGCATCAGAGTCCTCCTTATAATCTGATCAAGTACTACTTCACAATATTTTTTTTAATCCTTGTGGCTGTTGCTTGCTCAATGGGCAAAGCATTCGTGTAGAAAACATTTCCAGTTTCTAGCGTAAATTTGTTTAGGGATTGTTTGTCTGTAGGATCTTGTTTTGAAGGAGTATCTTGTGAATGCGAGTGATCAGGGCTGCCCTGAGCTCCACTGCCCAGGCTGCACTGAGCCTCATGTAATGTAAGCAGCAAAAATGCTTCTCTGAGACTTCCTAAGAGCTCTGTCACTTATCTGTCCTCCATCTAATACACCATTTTCTTTCTTAATAATTTTCTACCTGCTTGTACAAGAAATAATTCTTGTTTTCTTGAGTGCGCAGTTTTGTATGTGGTACTAAGAATCTGGGTCTATATTTATTACCTGTCCTCAAAATTACCCTGTTCTTAGCATATGACAGATGTCATCCTCTACACTGACATGTAGCAAACTTGATTAGCATTTCCCTTTTGTCTTCAAGTCGCTTTTATTTTTTTATATATATATATATACATATACACATCTATATAATTAGAATATGTCTCAGGATGAACCCTTGGGGAAAAAAATCTTTCAGTAGCTACTACAGCATCAGTTTTCTTGTTCGTATTTGACCTTTTAACTTTAGCCCATTTCCTTATTTATCTTAGGATTCTTACATTGGGTTTTTGTGTTTGTGGGTTTTTTTTTTTTGTTTTTTTTTGTTTTTTTTTTTTTTTAATTTTCTTCCACTATATTAGTTACTTCCTACATAACATGGCTGTGTTGTTCTCTGATAGCTGGATAAATGAGAGCTACCACATTATATTTAGAGAAATACTGTGTTTTATTTGCAAAACATACTGGGAAAATGTGACATGAATTATCGCTGGTTAACCCAAGTTGTGTCTTACCCTGTTTTTTTTCTTTTTTTCCCTCTTTTCCTTCAGGTCTCTAATTATCTGTCTTCTGAAATGTTTTAAAACATTTCATTACTCCTGAGATTAAATCAGCCAACATTTAGATAACAGAATGAGTTTTTCCTTTTTTTTTTTTTTTTTTAGACAGACATTTGCATTTGCTATTCTATAATCCTCTGGTACCAGTCTAGCTTGATATATTTGCTGTCGGATCTGCAGTAATCACACCCCATATGACTGTTTTGAAAGGCCTTTTCTGGGTCCCTGAGCTGCGATGCATTGAGTATTACAGAGCTGGGCTTCCTTGTTGGCTGCAGTAGTTCCTGTGTCTATCCTGACTGTCTTGAGCATCTTGCCCTCGTCCCACCCTTTTCACTGCTACCACCCTTCCTGAAGACTGAGGCAACCTATCCAGGTAGTTTGGACAATTTATCCATGCATTCCATAGCTCTGTTGTCCTCTGGTTTGCTCATAAGGCTTGAAAACCATTTTTAATACAAAAAGAGCTGAACCTTTGGTGATTGTAATTTCGTTCTTAGGCTGCTTATTCTTTACCTGTTAGTCTTTTTTTTCCATTTCTTTTGAGCTTGTTGTTTGTTCCCCCGGTCTTTGTTGAACAGCTCTATTTGCAGTGAGGTGTGGATCCCTTCTTTCAACAAGTTTTTCTCTGGTGATTAGGATCTGCATTCCAGATAGCTTTTACAGCTTTGTGCTAGAGAAATGCCAAGTTTTTCCTTAATAGAAAAGTAACCAAATAAATTTGCCTTTCAAGCATGTACATGTGTATACATGAGTACATATATGAAATCATGCATACTGTAAAAGACTAAAATAAAAACATTTGAGTCCAAATGTTCTACAAATAAATAAAAATAACTTTGGGATAGAGGATATTTACAGCCAACTTGGTGTTGATTAGTGTAGCTTAGCTACTTCAGGTTACCTTTCTTATGGTTGTATAAATGCTAAACCAGGAGAAGGACATTGACTTCTTAAGAATATGAACTGTAGATTAAATTAGTTGGCAGCAATGAACTTACATGGGGGGAGCAGTTCTTGGGATGTTTCTTGGTAAGCTAATATACTGCACATTGAACCTTTCAAGCATGGCTCTACAGAAAGGCCACAGTGAAAATACATTCCTAATTGCCAACAGCAATCATTAACATGTTGTCTATGAATTTGGTGGTCCAACTTCAGAATAGCTTTAATATACTTTTGTCACCCCATGTGAATAAAATTATATACTGATTAAGGTAAAGCTGCCTCGTTATTCAAATATTGATAGTAGCTTATTTTTGTATGTTGTTTTTCTTTCGCTTCTTATATCCTTTAGTACTGCTATGCATATCCATATGCATGGCCACTCCTTGGGAATACGGGACCTGAAGAAGGTCTGCAACTTCCTTGACCAAGGAAGTGAATATTTGGTAACTTCAGATGAGCGAGAGATAACAGGTTACTTCGTTTTCAGAAAGAATGAGGACTTCGTAATTTAGGATTATTTTGAAGCAACACATAACTTGCCAGCAGGCTTTTGAGACAGTGGTGTAATCAGTAGTATTTGGCTGGGTTCCATATCACGTATATGTTGCTCAGAAACTCAAGTTCAGTGTAATACAAATGATGTTTTTTGGAGGATGAGCATTCGGTAATAAAAAAATATCAGAACAGAGATTGTAATCAGTGCATAGTCTTTACAGCTGCAGATCTTGACAGTTATTTAGTAAATCGTGAGTTTGGGATTGTTTGGGGTTTTTTGTTTGTTTGTTTGTTGGGTTTTTTTTGTGTTTCCACCTGTGATGCTGCAGTGTCAAGATTTGTTGTCACATGTGGTGGTTTTCATTTGGTAGTGGAGATGCTCTGTCCTGGAGACAAAGGTTCTATGCTGTCTACCGTGGACAAGCTTTCAGCTTGGATTTATGGGTTTTGGTTCCTTCCATCCCCGACTGTGACATGTGGCAAATGCAGTTACTAGTCCTTAAACAGAATGTGTTTTACACGGGAAGAACAAATCAGTCACAGTGAAGTGTGGCTTTCAGGAAGATGAATGTGGTCGTGGAAAACAACTTGAACTCGTGGTTTGGTTAGTTTATTTATTTATTTATTTGGATCCAGTTACATGCTCAGTGTATTTCAAGTTATATTGCTCAATGTCTTACTGCACCTGATGTATGAAATTCAGTATTTTTTACTGTTTTATTGAGTTGGTATTCAAATTGGAAGACCTCTTGTCCTAGTGTTCTCCTAATATGGAAGAATATCTAACTAGGCATACAAAATACTTGGTGGTGATAAGAAACAATGAGCATCTCAAATTAAATCTGTAAATGTCATTTGCAGGTTTAAATCTGTGAAGGAGGAATAGCTTGAGTGGGCAAGGGTGTTCATAGAAACTTGTGTCTCCTTAGATTGCTTTGGTAAAGAGGCACATGGCCTTAAGCTAACTAGAAACCTCGGTGAATGTAGTTCTTGTTGAAAATGAGTGGTTAAATTTCCCCTTTTCCTGGGCTGGATGGACCCTACCTGCCTTTAAGAACCTTTGTGTTTTGGCAGTATGGGAATAGATGAACAAACTAAGAGGACATCAAGGGATTATATGAGTTCTTGCTGCTTGATCGCTTGTGAAGATTCCTTTTCAGTTGTTCTAGAAAACGGCAAGAATGTAGATGGCTTGTTATTCCAGTTCCACAAATTGGTGATGTTTAAGATTATAAATTACATTACATAGTACCAGTTAAGGTTCAGGTTTGAAAGCACTCTAGCTACTTCTCAGAACTATTTACATATTTATTCCTTAAAAGGGGCTCCTTGGTAATTACTACTATTTATCTTTATTTGCTCCCTTCTTAGAGGGATTTTTTCAGTAGTTAAGAGCAACTAACCAACGGTACCTTTAAGTTGATGAGTTCCCACTCTTCCCTTGATTGCTTGTTGTATTTCTTTGTTCCATCTTGTCTATATTTGATCATTACTTCTTCAAGACAGGAACTGTATGGTGGAGAATCCAGGATCATGGGGTATGATCTTGGTTTAGGACCTTCAGGCAATATGAAAATAAAAATAACTATGCTTGAAAGATTTTTAACTTAAAGATCTAAACTGTTACAGGGCAGCAGTTTACATTCTGTTTGAGTTTAGCAGTAGACAGTCAAGTTCAAACAAGTTGGAAGGTGACTGTCCTGAGTTTTAGTGCTTGCTTTGTGATTTATCTGCTTCTCAAGTCTTAACCGAGCTCTGTTATCAGAAAATGAAGCGCATATAGGTATGCTAATAAAAGATTTATTTGGGGATTTTAGTTGCAGGAAAGCCAGATAATTCCACTATTTCCAGTGGCAGTTTTTGCACTGTAGTACAGCTCTTCAGAGTGTGATTTTTATATGCAGAATATGCAATACTACACATACCCATGCTCTAAGAGCAGTAGATCTTTATTAAAAAATAGAATAATTTCTTCATAAGGGTAGCCACTTAAAAACTGGACCACAACATTCCTTTTTATACACACGTTAAAGTGTGGTATTCAGCAGTGCTGTTGCAGTCTGTTTCTCGGATGATCAGATAATGTAATTTTTAATAACTTGTCAACTACCAGTAATATGCAGCTGTGTGCAATTTGTATAGGATCCATGAAAGTCTTCAAAGTGGAAAAATGTACAATAAACTGTCTGTGCAACATATGATGCATTATTTAACATCATAAAGTGTTGTAATGCTGAAAATTTACAGCTGTCTATAAGCCATGCTAATAAGATGGTAAGTTACCTTGGGAATGAATATGCCTTACATGGGAGCCTCTCCGTGCAGCTGCCTGTGCCTCCTTGCTTTGAGCCGTGCCTGCTGGCAGGCACCTGTGGAATGGAGACACATCAGGGATGTTGTTTTTTCCACGTTAATTCATTTTGGTGTCTGCTGATGTTGTGATTATGGGTACAAGGAAATAAAAAACCCTAGAATTGAACAACCTTTGCCCTTAGTCAGAAGTCCATTTCCTGTTGGTTGAAAGGTTGTCTTATCAGGAATTAAATTTTTCAGCTGTCTGACTGGAAATGGAAGAGAAACACGGGTTGGGGTTAACTGAACCGTTGGGGGGAAAAAAAGGAAGCATAAAGCATTCTGTAGCCTGTCCTATGGGAGGAGGTGGGTCATCACTTGAATTGCACAGGAAGCAACTGAAGAAATTACTCTGTTTAGCAAATTTTTATGTTGGGTATGTTTGTGTACAGTCATAAACAGGAGGCTGATTAAGGGACATCCAAAGCAGAGTTTTTATGTGAAATTTAAATTTAAATTTCCATAAAATGGACAGTGCTGCTAAAACACAGCTCATTCTTGCAACACTAAGTGTGTTTTTATGGTGACCCTAATTGGTTTGTAGATAAGTTGCTGAGTTTTAACACAGGGGAAAGAAGGCAGGGTTGCTATCAAATAAACCTGGTGGAGCAGCAGCAAGTCCTGCAGGTGGTTCCTGGCTGTGGTAGAGCTTTATTTGTACCTGATGGCAGGGATGGGGTGTTTTGGGGTGAGGGGTGAGGATTTGGGACAGACATCTCCTTTGCCTGCTGACCATTTATCACAGGAGAAAATTGAGCTGTGATTTGGGTTTTTTTTTTTTTTTTTTTTTTTGTTGTTTTTTTTATTCTCTTTTATTTTTTTTTTTTTTTTTTTTTTTTTTGATGGTGATTTATTTCTTGTCTTCTAGCATGATTGGAAACTTTGAGAACTGAAGGGCTTTTGGGGGTGAAGATCAGCTTTTTACCTAGGGTTAAGTTGGGGAACCTGTGATACCTGAGGGCAGGTGGTCCTCTCTGGCCTTGATGCGGTGTCAGGTGCATCTGGGAATGACTTGTTGGGTCAATACTTTGCATTTTGTGTCCACTCTACTGGAGTTTTTCAGTACCTTTTTTTTTTTTTTTCTTTTTTAATACTTCTTCCTTCTGAAAGTGTGGGAACGGATGAAAGCAACTTGGATGATAATGGCAGCCTTGAAACATGATAATAAGGTTTTAATGTCTCAGTGGGGCTCATACATTAGGGCAGATTGCTCCAAAGTGAAGTGTGGGGCGGAGGCGTAGTTGGGAACAGATTGCTGATCTTTCAGAGCAGTCACCCCAGTGCCCTCGCAGGAGGCCATCCTGTCTGTGCAGCGCTCCTGGCACCTACCAGGAGCCAAAATACTGAGTTTTGTGGGAGCGGAGAGTTACCCTTGCCTTAGAAAGTCCTTGGATGATCAGCATTGTTTCTCTGACACTTTTTAGATAAATATCCCAGGATTAGGTTTCCAAATGGCTGTATAAACTATTTTCAGGTCTTCTAAAGGATGGAATTACATAGAAGATAACTCAGTGAAATGTTATAGCATGTTTTTATTTATATATATTTTT